>NC_133824.1:25160613-25463643 GCF_047830755.1 Zonotrichia albicollis | reverse complement strand
TGATCTGTGCCATTGTTTTTTATTGTTCGCTTTGTGTATTTGGTATGCATAGTTTTGGTGGGAAGGGCACTGCCAGAGGCATTCTACCCTAATTTTACAATAACACTAGAATCGCCTCTCCATACACATTTTGTGAGCAGAGCCATCAAGGGACATGGACACAGAGTCTCTGCAGCTCTCAGTTTAGCCTTGTATGTTTTGTCCAGGCTAGCAGTTCTTCACTTTAAAGCAGGTGAGATATAAAAGACAAATGATGTCTGGGCTTCCTGGGATTTGTTTAAATTTGAAAATCCAAGTTTCTCTATGATACTTGTCTAATTTTATGGATGTCCTGTGGAAGATTTTTTCTTTAAGACTTCTGCTTGCCAAACACTGTTTTAAATGAGTTCTCACCCTCTTGTCGTAACTTTGCTTAAATTTTCATACAACTTTGTGCACCAGTTTTTTCTCTTTGGAAAAGGTGAGAAATAAGAACGAGAACTTCCGTTGTGGATACTTTAAGATGCTTACTTCTGCAATCTCAACAGTCCTTTCCAAAATGAATTTATGTTGAAAATCTACCACTTACTGTGGACTTCCCTGCAAAAAACATACCAATATCAGTAAAAATGCACTATTGTCATTAGGATGCAGATCTTTCTACACTTATCTCAGTCTCTATCTCCATAGCTTATGAATACCTACTGGTTAAACTACTACTCCTGTTGAATATATGTTCAATGGAAATGACCACTTTAAAACTGAAGAAGCCCATTTGCATGGGCTCTGAGAAGACCATGTTGTGGAAGGAAAACCTTATGTTCTGTACAATAGCAAGAAATTAAAAGATTACTTATGCAAAAATAGTTGGCCAGCACCAAGTAATTCTAGAAGCGGCATGCATTGGTTGGTACATTTACAAGTTCCACTGATGAGCCTCCAGAGAGGCTGGGGACAGCAAATTTCCCACAGGGTTCTCTGCCCTGTGAAGTGTGGCCACCTGCCATGTTCTTGTGTTTAGTTCTTGTTTAGTAGTTTCTTTGGGCATGTAAAGGCCTAACTTATCTTAACTATAGCTTTTTTTGTGTCTTACTGTATTCACACCCACCAAGAAACAAGTGGGTGGATTTAGGCTATGGGTTAACACAAAGCATATGGCTTGCCTTTTTTATTCTAATGACAAGAAAAGCTATCAAAAAATGCATGCATTAAATTAGCATGAAAGTTTGGCATGGCTCAGACAAGACCATTGGAATGGGCTGCCAAGGCTGCCTTCCCCAAAGCAGCAGCAGTTCTTTGTTACAAACTTTTGGTTAGACCTACATATATTCATACATAGATGTGTCCAGATAGAGAGATACATGCTCAGAAAACTGTTGGTTTTAAGGTATCTCCTTCTTCCTGCCAGTAAATGAAGGGATTTCTCCAGGTTGGAAACATCTTTGGTTTTTATAGTTCTCAGTCTTCCCAGTGTCTTTTGGAGGCCAGAAGAGTTAAGAGACCAAACCTGCAGGACAAATGGTAGTCCAGGCCCAGGTAAGATCAGATGGGTTACACTGACAGCGCACTCCCACTACCCCATCTCATTCCAGGGAAGTCAAGCAGACAGTCCTGTAACTGATGAGGGCAGAAATTCCTGGTCCTTCCTAACAGGCCAGGAGTTCTTTGCTCTCCTCATTCTCAGTGGGAAAAAATTCAAATATACAGGACTGCCCTCAAAAGAGTAGTGACATAGAACAGGAGTCTTCATCCTCAGGAAATGTAAAGATTAATTTTCTACACCTGCAGGATGCCCTCACTACACTTCTCATGTGGGTACTCCTGTTACAGCAACTGCTTTTGCTAAGGGGTGCACAAAACAAGCTGCTGCTGCAAGCAGAGATCAAGGAGCCAATCTTGACCATTCTTAGTTTTAGCAGCATGTCCTAGAAGCTGGTTGGGTGCCCTGGCATCAGCTCTTTGGTCACACTAGCAGTTTCAGTTGTGAGAGTCTGCTGCACCAGCCCCTACAAACAGCCAAAATGCTGCCTCTTTCCATGGGGAAGGGGGCAGGCCTGGCTGGGCATGAGTGCAGTCACTCAAAGACTGTTCTGCCTCGTGCCTGCCTCAAGGGCAGCTTGGAAGTCTTAAAGTGAAGCCTTCAGAATCCAAGGTGCCAGCTGCCCTTGTGTGACTGCAGCACTGCCTGCAGGTGGGCCAGAGGTTACACACAGGGTAACAGCTCAGGTGCACTCCCTCAGCATAGCTGTAATGTAGAGGGCAGAGAAAATCTTGCATGGAAGCCAAGTTTGACGTGAATAATACATCAGTGATCCAGAGATGCATTACAAAACATTAATGAAACCAGAGCACAAAGGTATAAATATAAATGTCCTTGGTGGTTTATTGTTCTTTGTATGTAAGAAGCTTTATTGTACAACTTACACAACTTTAGAATGGAAAAACGGTTAAAAATGTTTACAAAAAAAAGCATGTTCTTAGAAAATTATGCTAGCAAAAACACTGGGAGGAGGGAAGCAAAAAAATCTTCAGTGTGCAAACTTTTTATAAAAATAGAAATACTAACTCTACAGGTAGCATTTCATGATAAATTATTTAAATAGCCTATCTACACAATTATGTGATTAACTATTACAAGGGCAATGAGAAAAATAATTTATAAAAATACAAGCAATGGTATACAAGATGACAGGAAAAAATATAATACAACATCAGAAATTGTATTTGACTTTTTTTTTCCAATGCCATTTCCTTTCTGGGAATACATTTTCTGCAAAGAAATTTTTACTATGTACAGCATTAATTTTTAGTACTACAGTAGCTTTAAAGTTTGTTAGACATTTGAACTCTGCTTGCTCCAAAGGTTTTTCTCAGTCACACAACAATGAGGTAATATTTGTACGTAAAACTTTCACCATGTTCATTTCTTTTTGTTTTTTCAAAAGACAAGGAAATATTATAGGTATAAGGATGCTGCCCCTTCTGTTGGGGAAAACAGTCTTTTAATGTACATCAAGGCCTCTCCCTCTTTTGCAAGGAGCTCCTGAAATTGTCTAGTCTGTGATGAATTCCTTCTTTTGTAGCCGCATGTCACTAGTTCCAGACTGAGCATGCAGAGGCCCAAAGAGGCTGTTACAGGGTTAGTGAGGGCTGTCCTCACGCCTCCTGCTGCAGCCTCCTCAGGGCAGCTCTCCTGGCTCTGGGTTAGGCCCACTGAGCAGAGGTAAAGCATCACAGACATTTCCCAGCACTAGAAAACATTAAGAGGGTGAATGGCATTCCCTCATCCCTAGTGCTATAGATGGGACAGAAACTGCTGCTATCTAAAAGGAGTTGAATTTTAGCACTGCAGAACAGTTGCCTGCCAGGCTACCAACTGCCTTGCACAAAGAAAGGAAAAGCCAGCATTGAGCTCAGACTGAGAAAAACAAACATCCCATTGCCCACACCCTCACTCTTCCTTGCGCCTCAAAGCCTTTATGGGAAAATTGCTCTTTGCAACAAATACATCACCACTATCTGCTCCAGACAAGACTTTTTTTTCTCAACTAAACCCTCTCTAGTTTCAGTATAGAACAGAGACAATAAATAATCTGTATTTACAATCTTACAGTCATGAAGACTTGTAACAATGATTAGGTGGATAGTCTTGACGCATTTCTTGTTGTTTTTATCAATAATCCCTCAGTCATTATAACATCAAGAATAGGCAAAAATAAATATTTTACAATTTTATCTACAGGCCCCTTTTCCTCCCCTCTAAAGAAGCGAGGGGTTTAAAACATCTATGGCATGTAGAAAAGGAATGTTTTCATTACATTATTTTTGTGCCTCTTTAACCATAAAAAGTGAAGCATGTGCTGGTTTCCTGAAGGACAGCACAGTGCTAGCTGAGATGGTGGTGCTTTCTGGCACCATAACTGAAACAACACATTTGAAGGTAAGCAAGGCCAGCATCTAGATCAGGCAAAAACAGAATCTAATCATAAATCCCAGTTCCCCCAAAGCTGGTGTGATCCAGTGTACCAGTTTTTTATCCTCTTTCTCTCCTGCCATAAGAAAAATCAGTTTTAGGATATCTGTTTTGTCCTGTGTAGTTCAGGAGCTGATCTAGCTCACCAAAACCAGAGCAAGGCTATGTTTTATCTGAAAGGTATGACATAGAAAACAATTTCTCCAAGTTAAATGGATGTAAACCAAAGTAGCACAGCCTTCCTTAAAAAATTCTCTACCCCATAAAGAAAGACCTAGAGTTCCCCCTCCCACCCAAACTCCCTCTTCCCCACACAATGAAAGGTCTTCAGTTTAAGTAGTCCACAGCACATCCAAAGATGTTCTTTTACAAAATGCTACTCCATGGGACCTCCAGTTAGAGAGGCAGTGACACTGCACTGTGATAAACAGCAAACAAATGTCTTTCCTACTGAAAGAAGTGTGCTCGTTCAGTGACGACAATTCTCATTTGCAAGACACGTTTGTTTCCTTCCACTTCAGCAGAGGTCAGATACCAAGTATGTTCTCACTTTCATTCTCTCAAAAGCATTCTCTTGAGGCAGGTCATGTGTTTCGAGTCCACATTTATGCAGAAAGAAGAAAGGAAGGAATAATATAATGGTCCCAGGATTTGTAAGGCTAAACGTTTCAAAAGGTGCAATTACCAGCATTTTTAAATAGTCTCTGAATCCAACAATCTTGTGATTACGAATCTGTGAAAAAAGGAAAATGTATATTTAAATATTTCTGTCTATTATGCATCATTATATCCTAGTCATTAATGCCCAGAGACATTTGTAGAGAAAACTGAAAGTACTTTCAATTAGGTACTTCCTTGAGTTAGACTTCATAATCTAATCTATGTAACTATTACATAATAAAGTGACTATTTCAGAAGACTAAGACAGCTGATACTAGTTGTATGCACTTACCTCCACTAAACTTCAATACTGCAATATATGGACAACCTTCTACTTTGCTTACTTTTAAGAAAATCAGCTTTTTACTTGCTCAAGTCAATATATTGCATTTCTACCTTAGATTTTGTCAGATGTGCTCATTCATTCAAATCAGCACTTCAAAGAAGAGTCAAAATGCATTTAATTTCTGGAACTCAACGTGAATTTCTGATACTTTGACATAACACAAAGAAATATACTTAATTTTATATATTTAAAATTTTAACTGTGAAGAGTTTATCAAAGTGTCCTGTTCCTGCCTGCAGAACTCATTTGAACCTGAACCACAAAAGATCACACTTCAACTTTCCCTATTGGCTCTTATGTCTTATGTTCTTGAACCAATTCATTTATATAGGGTCTCTTAAATGCAATGTCATCCTTACCTCTGCATTCATATTTAAGGTCTGAGAAGAACACCATTTCTTGAGAGAAGACAAATAATCCTAGCCGACCACCAGCATAGGTTTTATCGTAGATTGGTCCTGAGTCTGCCATGATTTTCTTCCCTTCATACATTACAACCCTACAAAGACACAACAGCTCAGCCATGTTTGACAAGGTCCTGTGAGGCTTATTTTCACAGGCATCCACTTTTCCTGTGATATTTACTTCAGATAAAAGGATGATAACTCACCTGATGTAGCCGGTCTTTGGTCTATGGCTAAGTCGCCATCTGTATGCAGTGAAGTCTTTCCAGCCTATGTGACGAGGATCATGCCACAAAGTTCTCACCTGTGAAAGAATGTTTTTTATCAACCAAAGGCCAGACATAACAAAGCAGTTATTTTGACATGAAGGTGTCTTATTATTAAAGGCTGCAAATAAGTCATTAGGCTCTGCAGTAGCCTAGAGATAGAAATAATAGAAATCAACTGCATTTAAATTTACTTTTAAAATATGTAAATGGAAAGCTATGACTATTCCACTAACAATTGATTCACTGCTGCTGGGAAGCCTGTCGGCAGCAAGCAATCTTGTTAAGTGTATATTATATTTTACTTGATTAGGAAAAATTATGAAGTTATTGGTATTTCGCAAGAAGTCTACATGATCAGCATGTGCAGGCCCCTTCTAAGTGTCTAATTTTCTGGAAGAACAACCTGCCTTATGCAGAAGAGTATGTTATTACACTGAAGTGCTCAAGTTATCACGTTAAGAGTACTTCAGCATGTAGTAAGTGCCACTCTTACCTGGCCAGGAGTGTTTCCTGTGTGCCACAGAGCATTACGAAGGTGTTCTCCTGGACCAGTGGTGGAATTCACAACTTTGATGGAGAGACCTGAATAGCCTTGAGCTTTGGTTGGTGTGGAGTCCCAGTAAGACTGGGTGATCTGCTTCCACATGACAACATAGAAACGACTGCTAGATTGGTAGCCAAATACAAAGCCAGCATAATCATCATCCCTTTCTGTATTGATAAAGAAGGTACCACTGAAGTCCACAGCGTTGAATTCATCAAAACCTATGGGGACATCAAAGAATAAAGTTTTAGGAGCTACTTTTTTACAATTCTTAAATAACTCCTTAATAGTTACTTAGGTCCTTTTCCTCTCCCCCACCCTAACTAATAAAAACAACAAAACCACTCCTCACCCTCACTAACAAACAAACAAACAAAAAAAATCAAACCATCCCAAACAACAGTGCCTGTTAAATTCTTCCCCTTACCGACTGCAAGGCCAGGGTCACAGTTGACTGTCTGAACCAGTTCTTTACCCTGGTGACGAACAACCCAGTTTGGATCATTTTGGGATGTTCCTTTGGGATCCAGGGGAATCATCTGAAATTTTCGGAAATCGGTCTCGCTAATTTCCACATTTTCAGGGCAGATATCATCAATGTCTGGCACACTGTCTTGGTCAAAGTCATCTTTGCAAGCATCTCCACGTCCATCACCTGTAGGATAAAAGTAATTTTACTGTTTTATTACCACCACTGTTTGTTTCTGAGTCATATAGCTTGGAGTTGAAGTCTGACTTGCAGATCTCTGACTGCCCAGGTACTTGGCAGACACAGGACAGAAGCCACAGCAGTGACTGTAGAAATGCCCTTTCACTCCAGCCTGATAGTGACTTAGGAGTAAGTTGGATATGTGGTCACTTTTACATTGATCTTTACTCCTGAGAAGCACTATAACAACATTCTGGGGTTTTTTTTCTGGTACAGACATTCTGGTTTTTTGTTACTTAGTTTTGTCCAACATTAAAGTGTGAAAAAAATACCATCAAACTATTGAAAAAAACTCTTAAAATGTCATTATGATACTGGCTCTTACCATCAGAATCAGCTTGATCTGGGTTGGCAACCAGTCTGCAGTTGTCTTTGTCATCAGGGATACCATCATTATCATCATCATGGTCACAGGCATCACCTTTGCCATCCTTGTCATGGTCAGCTTGATTGGCATTGGGCACATAGGGGCAGTTATCAAGGTTATTTTGATGACCATCTTCGTCTATGTCCTGGTTGTTGTCACACTGATCACCTATGCGGTCAGAATCAGTGTCTTCCTATCAGAGCAGAAAAAAACCAAAACATTTAAAAGGCCACTTAAAGAAGGCTGAGATAGGGGTCTCTAAAATAGGAGTTTTAATACACAGAATTAATCAGGATTTCTGCTTGCTTTATCAAGAGCTAAGATGGATATAGTGGGTGGATTAATACACACTTAAAACTGCCTGTGCTAACTGGTTTTATGCTGCTTTAGTCTTGTTCTGGTTTTAATTGGAATTCACACCATCAGAAAGCAGTGTGATCATCAGCTATCTTGTGCCTTTGCCACATGTCTCTTCTGTCACTAGTCTACCATACTGGATGCAGGGTGTTTTATCTCCTACCTTCCCTGGCAGCAATGTGGTTTCAAAGGCCAATCCAGGGTTGTACTACTCTGCACTTAGTCAGTAGAGACTGTAACATTAAAACCGTCTACCAATGCTTAGTGTTACATCCTCTACACCACAGCTCAATTTTCTCTATCATAAATGCTCTTCATGCCCCCTGATTCATCAGTCAAGACAATTGTTCCCATGGTGGTGACAGACTGCATTAACTAACTAGTTAGTTAGTGCTTGCTGATCACATATTTTAGCCAGTCATTTGCATAATCAGCTCCTGAACTAAGAAAAACAATCCCGTCATCCCTGAGGTTGCCTCACATTTAGCCTAGTAGTCTTGTGAGCACAAGTGGGTGACCCTGGTGTAGACAGAAGGCATACCATACACTGTTGGATTAGTTACTAATTCTGGCACTGGAAATCCAATATCTCCACTTCTAGAACTTGATTAGGATAGTGTTTGGAAAGCTGTTAGAGTTTAAAAATTTCAAAGTCACAAGAGAAAGGATCCTCCTAAAAGCAGCTGCTTCAAAGGATCTTCAAGCAATTCCCTCCCGCAAGTGGGGAAATAGTAAAGCAAGTGACAATGACTAAGAAATTCTATATTATCTGTTTAAATCCTTCAAGTAACACTGCTTTTGGGCTACATGGCCACACTACACTACATTGCACTGATTTGCAACTGCTTTTCTAACCCTTCAGTCATTCCAGTTGTATCCTTGAAGCTATTAAACTTAGTCTTTTTAATTACAAGATGCCACAGGCTTAATCTACTTCTGCCTTCAGTTTTTGAATCAGTAAGTTGTCTGAGGGTCTAGATTTTTATGAAGGTGAATTTTACTAGTGTCAGAACACGCCTTTTTCTTAGAGAAAAGCAACTTGTGCTGCCTTCTTACTGCTAGCAAAGTTATCTTCTGAAATGCAGTTGGCTTCAAGTTTAGGGACAAGGTTTAAAGAACAGCTTTGTGTCTAAGTGAACACAGCACTACAGGCTATGAAGAGAGTAGTTCCACTACACACATTTTACACATGTTTACAATGTTTCCAAAGTATTTCATATTTTCGCTGTGAGGATCGCCAGAAATGACAAACCTAAGAAATGTTTAGGTGACAAGCACATGCAGTAGTCTCACAGATCTTCATACAGCTACTTTTCAGAAAATACCTAGCAGCTGTTCAGATTCTGAGGGCATGTTATTTGATAAAGGCACCAAATTGGAAAGCAGTAAGAATGATTTGTGACAAGTCAAATTTCAGGTGTAACCTGTTCAAATGTTTTCTACAACAGAGAGCATGCTGTATTTTCTAGCACACTAGTCCTCTATTTATAATTCAAATCCCTTACCTGGTCAGGGTTGTGTTCCAGTGGACAGTTATCACACTGATCTCCAACACCATCCAAGTCTGTATCCCTCTGGTCTACATTGTAGACATACTGGCAGTTGTCCCTTTCATTAAGCACCCCTGTAAAAGTTCATGAATGAAAATCAGACATCTAAATGCTGCAAAGGACTGTATAAAGCCACCACACATTTCTTGATACATTTTTAAAGCATTTTGAGCAGCATTTGAAAGCTTTGAAACGTAACTCATCACTAGCTCTGTCACAGACTTCTGCTCCTATTGCCTTGTGGGAGTGTAGCTAGAATTGAACTGTTCCAAAAGGTATATATTCCAAAGTGAATTTCCATTAGCCCTAACTGTTCCTTCAGTAGCCTTCATGTCCTGAAACCACCACAAGGGAACTTTTGTGCGTCCAGGGATGAAATTTGGTAGGAAATCAGGATTATATTGGTTCATTTGATTTATGGCTGATTAGAAAACCATCTAAAGGAGTGATCAGAGGCCACCTACCATCTCCATCAATATCTATGGCACATGCATCTCCTTCTCCATTGTTGTCAGTGTCAGTTTGGTCAGGGTTGTGATTGTAGGGACAGTTGTCACAGCGGTCACCAACATCATCCCTGTCATAGTCATACTGCTGTGGGTTATAGATGAATGGACAGTTGTCCTGCAAAAATGAGAAAAGCCAAGTTTTAAAATGAATCAAATTAAAACTTTAACCAGATTCTGCTTATGCTTGTACTGCTATATGAAAGAAGAAATAAAAGGTGGGGAAACAGTTAAAACTCAGATGCTACTATCTCAAAACACCTTGTTGCTGGCACGAGTGTATGAATGGCTGATTGAAAAATGAAAATTCACTTCCAAAGCTCAAACAGCTGCAGAAAGTTTGTATGGACAGTTATGCGTATCTAAGGTTTCTAGGATAGCTGTCAGTGCCAGCAATTTCCTATGGTCCTCTCTTAAGATTAAGGTTAGAAACTAGACCCCACCTTTGGGAAGGGGAGTAGGAAAACCACATTCTCAAAGGCTGTTCTTTTCTGTTTCTTACCCGATCATCAGGAATGCCATCATCATCATCATCACTGTCACAGGCATCACCAATCCCATCCTTATCATAGTCTTCCTGCCCTGAGTTAGGCAGATTAGGGCAGTTATCCTACAAAGAAAGAAGTACACAGAGAGATGTTCACTCCTGGTATAATTACAATACGGATTTGAGCAGGTAAAATCTAATAATTAGGCAAAATTGTAACACCTCAGTCAGGTAGGAGTAACCTTACTGTAATTTTCTCAATTTAAGCTAGTCATTACAGTGATAAGTAATTTTAAAAATAAAGATTGGGCTGTTTTTGAGAATCTTACCCTGCTGTTCTTCCCTTGGAGATTGCTATTAGAACAAAGCTGATATAGGTATGGCCTAAATTAGAATCTTCCTACAACATTTACAACAATCAGGCTTCATTTTTTTCCCGTATCACAAGAATATATAAAGCAATACACCAACAGCAAGAACCTCCCAGCAATGCCTTGGCAATGGTATCCCTACGCCTCCTCTATCCCTAGGTTATCTGCAGAGAGAATAGTTTAACAGCTTAGGCTGTTAGAATGGCAGATGGTAAAAGAGGATAAACTTACCTTTTTACAGTGGTAAGTAGCATTGGCAACACAAACCAGGTTCTCATTTGGCCATCCATCCAAATCTGTATCTTCTCCACAGATGATGCCATTGCCAGCATAGCCTGGTTTACATTCACAGCGATACATGGGGTCACTAAAGTGGCCAAGGTAATTGCATTTGGCATTCTTGTTGCAGTCATGTGTTCCATCTGTGCATGGATTACGTGGCTTGCAGACCTAGAAGACCACACAGAACTTAAACTCACTGAAAACATTGTTTTATCCCTCACTTTTCCCCCAAAGATTCAAATACATCCTAATCAATCAGGCAAAAAAAAACCTCATACATGGCTTTCTTCCAGTCCTCAACTCCAGTACCAGTCTTAGTACTAATTATTTTTCTTGTTCAAACCTTATATATTATCAAATGGAACCAAGCACTAAGATATGAGGCACATACTTTTGTATCATTAGTGAATACTCCTGAGTTACTCTTAAAATTATGTGTAACCTCTGAACCCTGCATGGCTGAGGAGGATAACGATATTTAAAACTCATTTTGATCTTCCAAATAAATTGATCAATGCTTTTTTTGTTCTGAACCACAGAAGATGGTGTTTTATCAAATGCTTCAAGTCTTTTTTGCCTAGAACATATAGGTGTTTTCTGTTTTCTAGAAACTTTGTGAGATTTCATAACCCAGAACAAGTCTCAAATTGACAATACCTGTTTGTTACTCATGGCATCCTCAACACTGCGACCAAATGGCTGTGTTCCAGTGAAACGTGGTGGGCAAGGCAGACAGTTGTACCCAGGTTCAGTATTCTCACACCTGTGCACTCCGTTGAACACAAAGCAGGCATCAGGAACCTCTTTGCACTGAAATTGAGTTTGAGATAAAGGAGAACAACAGTTAGCATTATAAAACAGTGATTCTGTCCTCCCTTTCCGTTTTCTTTCGTTCCCTTTCAAGGAGAAAACTGGAGTCTTCTTACCTCATCAATGTCTTGGCAGTGAATGCCATCACCATGGTAGCCAGCAGGACAGGCACCACACTTCCAGGAACCATCAGGGGCACTGGTGCATGTAGCCCCCGCAAAGCAGGGATTAGACAGACACCCATCTGTGAAACAAGCAAGGAGATGTTATGATAAAGGACGCTTTACCATGCTGCTACAGAACTGTATTTGGCTGATATCCTGGTCTAAAACTCTAGCACTTGAGGTTTGCAGACTTTACAGTGGTATTTTCAAGATTATCAACAACGTTCAGATGTTTATGGGCAAATGGATACTCACCAATTGGACAGTCCTGTTTGTTGCAGACCTGAGTCCCTCTAGCTTCACCTACACAAGTCTTCCCACCATACTGAGGCTCGGGATTATTGCAGAGACGGCTTCGCTTCTGAAGTCCTCCTCCACATGTCACTGTGCAAGCATCCCATGGAGACCATGGTCCCCAGTTGCCATTAACTAAAAGGAGAAGAAGATAGAAAACATGCATAGCTTCAAATTCATTGCTACAATGAGTTTCTACCTGAGGACTTTACTTTTGTGGGGAGAGCAGGTCAGACATTGATCTGACACAAATGACAGAATAGACTCCATGGAAGAGGCATAAAAATAGTTTCATCTGAAACTAACCTGTGAGGTTTCATATAGCACACCTCTAATTTTAAAGTGAGAAGAATATTAGAACAAGCTTACTTAGTAACTACTCAGGATGTTCACTAAACTACCAATTACTAGTTACCACTAGGACACACTTACTTGGGCAAGGATCTTTCTGGCAGGCTTTGTTTTCTCTTGCTTCACCCTCACACGGTTTGCCATTCAGCTGTGGTACTGGAGAGTTGCAAAGACGAATTCTAGTAATGATGCCCGTGCCACAAGTGACAGAACATGATGACCATGGTGACCAGTGACTCCAGCCACCATCCTGTTTAACTACAAGAGAGGTTTCTGTTACTCATAATTTCTGAAGACTTCAGCTGTACAGCACCTAGAACATAGACAGTACCAGGACCAAAGACTCCATGTGTTATGGATAGCCTCCTGACTGTCACAGATCAAGTTTTGCAACTAGGGAAATTTCATACCTAAACTGGCATCATGTTTCATCCTGGGAGCAGTGCCCAAACATGCCTGTTTACTGCATTAACTATCTGCTCCCCTCCACCTTGTATTAACAAGTCCTTAAAGCTAGAAGCCAAGGATCCATGCCAGTGGCAGAGCTACATGGTAATCCTTCCTTTTAACATTCAGCCAATAAAAGCAGCTTCTGTTTTACTACCAGCATGAGTAGATTAAGTACTTACATCTCTTATCACACTCCTGAAGGTGGCAAGTCCTAGTCTGCACAGAGGAGCCTTCACAGCGGTTGTTGAGACTGTCACAGGATCGGCCTCTCTGCTGAATCCCATTACCACAGGTCACAGAACACGAGGTCCATTCAGACCAAGGAGACCATCCATCGTCTGCGTAGTCGCTAGCTGCAGGGAGATACAGCTCTGAGTAAGAATCCAGGGAGATGCCTTTCCATACTTTTTCTCCCACCCCTCTCTCCGCAAAAAAGGACACCACTGTCCTCAGAAGCCACATTCATCTTCCTTCTTTGTGTAAGGCCATGAACTCAAACATTTCAGTATGTTGCATATCGTAGGAAATATTTGAACATGTATGATGAAAGTGATCAGCCTCAAAGACACATCAGATTAACCTACTTCAGAAGCACAAGGTTCCCCTTGGATATCCAGCTCTGGTATACTGCAGAGCAGCATGGGTCTAGTTAGAGGTGAACAACTGCTACAGGACTCTGACAGTAGTAAGTACTTACGCCAGCACCGAGGGCAGCACTCCCCATCAGGCACGGTGGCATTGGAACAAGGCATGAGAGGACAGGACACTTTCCGGCATATAGTGGCAGAGTTCTACAATGAATTGTGAGGTTTACAGTTACCAAACAGAATTTAAACAATGTCTGGAGTCTGGGTAAATAATAGGGACCTTTTCTGCAGAACTTTAAGACTCAGTAGCATACCTAAAGCAGAAACCCTTGTATTTAGAGCTAAAATACAACCCAAGAGGTAGTCCCAGGTATTTTCAGTCAAACTTCATCTTGTTTCCATTCTCACCCATTATTATTATTTTTTAGTCAAAAGCAGAAATATTTGGGTTCTGCAGCAGTTTATCAGTAGTAGCTAGCAGATGCTGGTTCAAGTAAATGACTACTATGTGATACCCAAAGTACAAGGTCAGATTTCAAAGAAATGAAAAAAGAATGAGAAGCCAACATTCTTTTCAGTTAATATGGATTTAAGCTGATTATATGGTAAAGATAAAATGAGTTTAGTGGACTCTACTCAAGTGCTGTCCAATCTATAACTTATAATAGAGGTTTTTGATCTGTAAGCCAAACAGGCAGGGTAAGAACACCCACCCCCAATCTCAATAGCAGCTACAGGGCACTGTGTAGTTTTGCCTCTTAAAGGCAGCAGCTTGGTCAGAAGAATGCTCTCATGATTACTATTTTAATTTCCCCAAGCAAATTACTAGATTAAGGCAATTGCAGCAAACATTGAGTAAACAGGCTGGTAGGAACAAGGCAAATGCAAAAGTCACAGTACCATTTGCTGACTACAAGACTAAAGACACAGTGAGCTAAAGAAGCAGACACAGAATTTGAGTTGCCTTGTATTGCACATCTACAAATACTTGACTTTTAGCTTCTAAAGAGTGGCATGCTTATTAACCCACTGTTTGGTAGACTGGTATCCTAAAATGCTTTTGCTAAGGTATACTTAAATAGAACAGGCAAATAATTTAAAGAAATCCTGAAACTGTAAATTTTGTGTATGTTTACAACATTCGGCAGAAGTGAAACACAAAGGTTAAGTATCTTTCCAGGTGATCCAGGGATTTAAACAGCTAAACTGAAATTCAAAAGGTATTGCTGTTCCATATAATCTGCAAAAGCTAACAGGACACACCTAGAAGCATTTTTTAGATGAAGAAAAACACAAGTTTAAGTGCCTTTACTGAGTACTAGAATGTCTTTTTCTATTAAGTCAGCAGGAGGTTCAGTGAGGACAAAATGTAGATCTAGAAAAGCTGATAGTACCATACATTTGTTGTGTTGATAATGACTTTTAGTTTATTGATGCACTTATGTAAAGAATACAAGCATTCCCCAAATTAAGGAACTAAAACCGCTAATGGCTGTATCAGAGTGATACATATAATTTCAGAGTTTCATATAATTTTCTAGAATACTGCTGTTGAGGCAAGGTATGGAAGCTGCCTTTATATCAGAGATCCAGTAGAATGAAATAAACTGAATAATTCTAAGGCTTTTCTAGTATGCTCAGTTCTGTGTACGATTCACTCTTTCTAACAAACAATGCAGTTTAGAAATATCTGTTAATTCCATCTTATGAGTTTATATTCAGGTGATTTTTGAACATGAGGAATCTTACCTGGCAAGTACATTCAGTGCAGCTGTCAATAGTCCACTCCTCTTTATTTTTGTGCAAGACTCCATTATGAATGCACGCTCCAGGAGTGATCTGGACTACTTTGGCAATGATTTCATTTTCTTCAGTCTTGGGGGTGAGAAGCAAAAAGAAGATATTTAGGATTTAATACAGAAATACCCCCTTTCAGAGAAGTCAAAGTAAATATTTTGCTGTTTACATCGGCCCTCAAAAGTCAGGTTATAATTAATTCACTAAGTGCTAGTTAATGAAAGGTACCATGAAGCTGACCATCACTTACCACTTTTCGGACTCTGTCCTGAAGTGCTGTAACCATGGACCGTAGCCCTTGCATTTCCACAAACATATTTGTTAGTTCATCACAGGAAAATCCACAGACTGCTTGGATGTCCTTTGTTTTATGGCCAATGTAATTAGTGCGGATAGCTGGGCTGGAACCATTGATGGGGTTGTCCAAAGTAATGATTGCACTAGTGGCTAAGAGGAAAAAACCAGACATGAAGTAAATGCATTTTATACCACATGCATTTATCATTCCAGGCTAGCACCTGCTAAACAGCTGCCACCAGATTCATTAGGGTGCCTGCAGAAATATAATCTTATTTCTTATGCAATGTGGATTTGCATGTCAGCATACTTCTGAGTTCTGTTTCAACTTGTCTTTCTAACGTAACGAGAAATCTTATTTTTAATAGGTCATTGGACTGAGAAGATTGTAAACTTACAGCTGGAGCAGCCTTTGTTCCGCAGGATAGTTTCCAGAGTTGTTCCAAACACAAACCGCACATTCTGCAGCAGACCCTGTGGACAGAGGAAGAATTACAGCTACTTGCAGCAACTGCAAGGGAAAGAAGTACCACTTGCACTTGGAGAAGACTGAAGGTCATGCAAGATCTTACAGAGCAATTTCACGACAGACAGATGGAAAAGTGAAACATATTGCTCTATTCTCCTTAATGAGAACCAGCCCTGCTTCCTAACGGTCTTATCCTTGAGCATAAGGACTTGGCGACTGTCCAGGCAGGAAGGAAAAAAATCCATGGATTTCTGAATCTCATATAAGAAGCTGAACAATGAGGCTGCAACTACCTGTCTGGAAGCTTCAGTGCCTTCTAATTGCTGCAGAAAGTTCCATCCCTGCAATTCTACTGCTTTACCCTTCAAATTCCATTAATAAAGTTTAGCAGATTTAGAGTTCTTTGTTGCTGTTTAGGCTCGTTGAGTAGGTAATGCACCTTCAAAACAGATGACTGAAAATTCTAGGCAAAAACATAAGTGAAAGCCTTACCTGGAAGTTGTCATTGACTCCCCCTTTGGCAATACGGAGCCTGGCACTGCTGGCGAGGTCCCTAGTGAAGATGTTCTGGATGGGGATGTCCAGCTCAGCATTCTCCATTTTCTCACACCCCACATAGAGCTGAGCTCGGTCCTCCTGCACAAACAGGGTGATATTCTTCCAGTGTCCTGTAGCTAGCAAGACATCCTCTACTGACACTAACTGCTGCTTGCCATCAGCAGAAAGGCTCAGGTCCAGGGAGCCTGCCTTCCCATTTGATACTAGACTGAAGACATGACCAGAGCCATCTTTCTGTTCCACAGAGAGCAGCGTGCCTCTGCTCTTCTTGGCTTGACGGAGAGTGGCCAGGAGAATGAAGCCTTTCTCAGCATGGATGGCATCTAATAAGTCTTGGAACTTCGAGTCAGACACAGCAGGGATGCGACTGGCATCTTCAATGCGGTAAGCAGGGCTGGAGGATTCTGGTCCCTTCACCAGGTACACCCCGGGGGCCCGGCGCCCGGCTCCCTTCTTCATGAAGCCAATGAGTTCAAAGAGATCGAAAACGCTGTTATCATCATTCCTGGACTCTGCAGGGAGAGATCAGCATAAGAACCATGAGAAAAGGACAAGAGGCTGAGTAGGTGTAAATCTCCCAGGACTGCTTAATATTTTGGCTGCTGGTGCACATCGTGCACAGTGCCAAGGCAGCAGAGCACAGACAGTAGCTCTGATAGTGCAGCAGTCCCACCAGGAGCTGCTGTGCAGCACCACATGTGCATTCTTGTACAGGAGCCAGTCGGCGGCACAGGAGTGCCAGGTACCCGCTGACTGACACACAAAGGTAGCAGCCATTCTGGCACCTCATTACACTCTAGCAGCACAGAAATAGACAGCAAAGCCCAGTCTGCAATATTCCTATGCTAGGACATGTCAAAGTGAGTTTGGATAATCTAGCTGAGTGACAGTAGCACAGTAGCAGCTTCTCTGTGTCACCAAGACGGCAGCATAGTACCCCATTCCTTCTTCAGGCAGTTCCTACATCATGTTCCTCCTTCCCTCTGCTCAGTGCAGAGGTAGACAAGCTACATACTCGAGATCTGGGGACTGCGTTCCCATTTCTGAAGGCTACACAAATTCCACACCAGAGAGAAGTTTCCTGTTCCCAGCTAGCTGATGCTCAAATTAAAACGTTTTTGTTCACTGAGAGCTTTGGAGCTCTTTACTACCGAGCACAACTTCATCTGCTACACAGGCACCAAAGTTTTTTATTTTTGCCCCCGGTACCAGCACAGAGCTGTCTTACCTGCAGTGCGCTTGGTCTCTGAGCCGCCGAGCACGAGGAGAAGGAGGCAGAGAGCAGTCGCTGGCCCCATGGCAAAGGTCTGTCTCTGAACCAGCCTGGGGACATACACGAGGAAGGTCACCGCGCTGCCGTCGCACCCACGGCCGGCGCCAGGGAGGCTCCCGCAGGCAGGGAGCTGCGCAGCGGGGACGGGGCAGGTGTCCCCGGCCGCCCTGGGACGGGACAGCGAGAGCGGCGGCAGCCGCTTCAGCACTTACCTGCGGGAAGAGCGATGCGGGCGGTCAGCGCCGGCCTCTGGGTACCGGCGACCAATATCCGCGGGCGGCCCCGACTGTCCCGGCGCGGGAGGGCGAACAGCGGCGGGCAGCTGTAGCGGCGCTGCCGTGACTCTGCGGGCGCCGGCCGCCGCGCCCGGCTATAAAGGGATGGCTCGCATTCCTGGGCCCACAGCGGGCCAATCGGCGGCGGCGGGGCAGGAAGCGGGAGGCGGGAGCCGGGTGGCTCCGGGGCCAGGGACAACTTTCCGCAGGGGCCGGGGGGCGGGGGCGGGCGCGCCCCGCGGGCCGGGGGAGTGAGGGAACGCGGAGCCGCCGCCGCCCGGCTGCACCGCGAGGGGGCGCTGCTCCCTCGGGGCCTCCCGCGCTGCCCGCGGCCCCACGCGCAGCCCGGCTCCCATCGCCTTCCCCGCCGGCAGCGGGAGCCGGGCGAGGCCGTCGGGAGCCCTCGTTCCCTCAGCCGGCCGTGAACCCTGCCTGGCACCCGCCCCCGCCTGTCCCGCCGCCTGCTCGGCGACCCGGCCCCGCTCTGCGGCCCCGGCCGCAGGGGGGGCACCTGGCGGGGCCCTGGAGGAGAGGTGCGCCCAGACGCCGCTGCCTCCGGCTGTCCGGAGCGCTGCTGAAAGCATCCTCCACTTAATTAACGCAATTCACTTAATGAGACCTTCTCTGCCTGCCCACTGGCTCCAATAAACAGCGCACAGCACACTGGGTTCACAAAAGGGCAATAACGCGAATTCTCGTCAGCCCTTCCTGCCCAGCCTTGGTAGAGCCGGGCCCTGTGAGGGCCGAGAGGACAGAGGACGGCAGACTGGAGCAGCAGGGACCTGCTGTCTCCTTTCCACTCCTTGTCACTGGGGAAAAGTGTGTGGGGATGACCCTCAAACAACGTGGCCTTAGGAATTAAATGAATATCACTGTAGTGCAGCTGAGACTCTCCCATAGCAGCTTTGTTTAATGAACAAAATGACTAGCACTACTTCAGCTAGGAATTTCCCATGCAATATGAATTCCAGGTAACAGGAAATCTAAAGGTTAAAAGGTAGGTTCCATATGTCATATCACATTCTGAATGACTAAAAGCGACTTGAGCGTGTGAAACAGCTTTGAAGTAATCAAATTCCAAAAATGGTTAATTCCTCTGCATTCCCTGCCCTTTGTATGCTTGGCATGTGCTTCCGTGGAAAGTGGAGTGTCAGTGAACAAGAAGGACCTAGTCAGGCAATTGCGTGTGTGGTGAGGAAAAATTGGAGTGAGCAGTGACTGAGTTGGACTCTGAACAGTGTAAAATGCATCAGACAATTGTGCTGGCTAGTGTATGAGGAGGAATTACTGCACTACGAAATGCTCTGGGAAATTCTTGACCCAAAGAATGAGGTAGCTGGAGAATTGTGTATATTAGGGCAAAGCCAAAATTGTTGTTTGCCCTTTTAACTTAGAGTATACCACCTGAAGTAGACCTCTTTACTGTACAGTGATTCACTGAAAAAAAACCTCAACTGTCTCAAGATAAAGAACTGAGAGAGAAGAGAAATGATGGTGATGATGAGAGCTGTGTCAGTAAAAAAATCCTAAAAGATCAGCAAGAGAGAGAGCATGCAAGATACATGGACTGTAACCTGGATAGGTTTAACATTTTATGCTAGTTGAGATCGTTTTTGCCCCTTCTTGCAATCAGTATTCTCAGCATAAAGCTGAAGAGCATAGTGAATGCTATATCATATATCACAGAGTATTTCACTTCTGGACGTATAATGGTACAAAAAAGAACAGCTTATCTGTTAACTGTTTGCTGAATAAGGAATTGGTTGGATGGTCACATCCAGTGGGTGGTGGTTAAGGGCTCAGAATCCCGATGGACATGAGTAGGGGTCTGTGCTGGGACCAGTTCTATTTAATGTCTTTCTCAATTACATAGGTGAAGGGATCATCAAGTTTGCAGATGACACCAAGCTGAGTGGTGCAGCTGACACACTTGAAGGATGGAATATCATCCAGATGGACTGGGACAAGCCCATGAACCAGTTCATGGAAATCTCATGAGATTAAACAAGGCCCAGTGCAGGGTGCTGCACCCAGGTCAGGCAATCCCCAATATCAGCACAGTCTGGGGATGAGCAGCCCCAGAGCAGCCCTGCCCAGAGGGACTTGGGGGTGTTGCTGCCTGAGAGGCTGCACATGAGGCACCATGGGCACTGCCCGCCCAGAGAGCCAAACGTGCCCTGGGCTGCATCCAGAGCAGCGTGGGCAGCAGGGCCAGGGAGGGGATTCTGCCCCTCTGCTCTGCTCTGCTGAGAGCCCCTGCAGGGCTGCATCAGCTCTGGGGGCCAGCACAGGAGGGACAGGGAGCTGCTGCAGTGACCCAGAGGAGGCCACCAAGTTGATGAGAGGGATGGAGCACCTCTCCCACAAGGAAAGACTTAAATAATCAGGATTGTTCAGCCTTTAGAAGGCTGTGAATTGACTTTATTGTGGCCTTTCACTGCCTGAAGGGAGTCTACAGGAGAACTGGAGAGGAACTTTTTACAAGGGCATGTAGGGGTGGGAAAAGGGGTAGTCCCTCACACTGAAAGAGAGTAGATTTAGATTAAATACTAGGATGAAATTCTTTATTCCATCTCTGTAAGGCCAGGCTGGATGGGGTTCTGAGCAACTCGGTTTAGTGGGAGGTATACCTGCCCATGACAGAGGGACAGTAAAGCAATACTGGAGTGTTTTGCCCACCACAATTTCTCCCTCTGAAGGGAATCCAGTCCCTGGAAATTGATGTGGGATGGCATTGAATAACATTAGGGCCCGGCCACCCCTCCTTCTGGCTATTGTAAAAAATTAACCCTGTCCTGGCTGAAACTAGGACAGTGGCTAAAGTCAGACGAGAAGGATCTCACCATTTATGACTTTCTATGGGCTGCCCTCTGTTGATGTTTATTGTCCTGACAGTAAAGAAGCTAATGGTTGCCTACCAGGGGGAGGAGTGCAGATTCAGATTTACTGCAGCACATAACCCTTTCCCTTTGGGGTGGAATCCAGGACATTGCTGTTTGGCAAATCTGTCCCATGTCTGTGAAAGAGTCATTCTACATAATTTGGAGTAAAAAATTACTTTGGTGCATTGCATATGGTCTTGAAAAGAATACCTTGTTTATTGATGTTCTTTTTTTTTTTGCAGGCATATTCTGTGTGTTAATCACAGCTGTAATCTGCCTGCATGCACAAGGCAGATTGGGCATTTTTTGTTTTTGAAGTTCTTCCATCAAAATTAGACCTTTTCCCGTACCAAAAAATGTGTGGGGAATTGCAATATATGATTAACTGATAGTTAACTCATTGAGCTGGGCCCTTGCCCCTTAAAAAACAGAAATGTTTTAATTTCTTCTAAATTGTAGTGGGTGTACAGCACATTTTTTTACTAAGAGTCAGATCTGGGGGTTTGCAAAATGTACTACAATTTAAAGAGAAGAATATTCTTTAAAGGGATTACCTGATTAATTTTCATGCAGGGTTGCATATGCAACTTAGCAATATGTTTACTGGCAATGCAATGCCAGTAGCATTTTTTTCATCAGAAAAAGTGAAGACATTCAGTAGTTTTTAAGCCTTTTTCCCCCCTAGAAGGTCAAAGCATTTCTTTTAAAGAAATATTTAGAATTTGCATCATGTACCAAAAAAACCCCCTGAACTCTATTCCTGAAACTAAAACCAAGTTGGTTTCTTTTGTGTGTGAAGGCATAAAGAGGAAACCCCTAGTATTCTGTATCAAAAGGCTTTTTTATGTGCTTCCTTTGTAAGCAGCAGAAGAAAAGTAACTGTAGATATAGGCATCTAGTCTCTGCCTCAGTGAAGTATTTCTACTCAGTGAATCATTAGAGCATGTATTCAAATTCAAGCACATGGTAGAGTTTCCTTGGTTTTCATTAGAATTCTTGTGGACATACTTGTGGACCAGCGTTTTCAGATGTTTTATTCAGCAGAGGTGACCATAAGTACCTGTTTGTACATTTATATACTGGGACCTTTGATCCTCTGAAGTGAAAGAAAGCTGTTCATTTACATCCGTTAGCAATCTGTGTCCCAGTGTGTTTATGTGAGTTGTAAACAGGCAGCTGAAGAGCTTATATTCCTCACAACATAATCACAGATAAAGTTAAAAAGAGATTTAATTTTTGTTCACCTACCAGAGCATCTCCTGTCTCCATTAACTTCATATTACACAATCAGGCACGATTGATTATGTGCAAGACAGAACATACACGTTTTGCCACAACATGAAACCTCACTTGAGCAAAATACCATATCATATACAAATCTTTACCCTTTTCTTTCCTTCTTTTAATTAGTCAGAAGCAATCAATTATTTGCAGATTCAATAGAACACTCTTAAAAATGCTGTTAATTACTTAATATTGCATAATATCTTCAAATCATCAGGAAAAAAGGCATTGAAAGATCTGTGCAATACATAGCTGGGTGTTGCTGGCAGTCATGTGGTAGAAAAAACAAATAACTTGTATATTAAAAAAGGACTGTTCTGTCATTACACAACTTGAAAGATATGTGTTTAAAATAACTAAGAGAATTGATGAATAAACAGTAATGTGCTCTTGAGAGGGAAGATTAACTTTGTGCTAGGAAGTGATGTGCCTGGAGTTTCTTAAAGGCCAGTTGCTTAAAATAGAGAAGGGACAGAGAAATATAAAATAGAAAGCCTGGTTGGTAATTTCCAATGTCCTCTCTGTGTTATGGCAATATGTGTAGTTTTCTGCTTTTTTTCTACTTGCACAAAACTGTTCATGCAATCTATCTGTATTACAGTCTGTCTTGTGAACTTGGTCTAGAGTTAACAAGATTAGACAAAGGATGAACTTCACAACTGAGCTGTAAAATACAGAATACTGCCATTTAGTCATTCCCTTATTCTGCACAAGTTTCTGCACAGTTTGATGCAGCAGCACATTAGGAAGAACACAGACTGGAAGAGATTCCATTTTCATGTTGAAGAAGGAGACTGAATAACAAAATTGCCTGGTATAGTTATTTTCAGACTTTTATTACAACAATGCCTTGGGGGCAGGGAAGTAAGATGTCTTGCCAAGAGATTATTTTGAGCAAATAAAATGATCTATGAAATTTATGACTAAGACTTCTTGACACGCCCCAGCTGAAACTCCCAAGCAGTCTGCTACTTAGTGGAACTGCAAGCCACATAATGTATGTACATGAGGTGAAAAGTGCATAGAAAGTATGGGTACATATTATTTCTGGCCTTTTCTTTGTCTCAGAGGTCATAATAGTTGTATTGAATACTGCAAAGCCTTTCCCTGTTCCTGTAGATTTTAGCCCATCATTAGCCCTGTTGACCAGGTTACACAGTAAAAAATTTTTCAGAACCAGGTTCTTACATGTCTTTATTAGAAGTTATCCTGATTTTGTCCAGGATGGAGTTAATTTTCTTCCTATTAGCTGGTGCAGCACTGTGTTTTGGAATTAGGATGAGAATAATGTTGATAACACATTGCTGTTTTTAGATAGAGTTTATACTGAGCCTAGGACTTTTCAGCTTCTCACCCCACTCCAGCAGCTAGTAGTCTGGGGGGCACAAGAAGCTGGAAAGGGATACAGCCAGGACAGCTGACACTAACTGGTCAGAGGAATGGTCTATACTATGGCATCGTGCTGTATGATAAAACTGGGGAATTGGCATGGGAATGGTGTCTCACTGCTTGGGAACTGGCTGGGCATCACATCAGTGAGTGGTGAGCAATTACATTGGGCATCATTGCATATTTTAATTCTTATAACAGTAATAACAAATAGCAGTGTTATTGTTATTATTTTTCTTTTTCTGTCCTTTTAGTCTTTATCTTAACCCACAGATTTTATTTGTTTTTCTTCTGCTTCTCTACCCCATCCCACTGAAGGGATACTGAGTGTTGTGTGGTGTTAAGGTGCCTGCTGGGTTAATCCATGACATAAGTAGAGCCTGCTGTGACGCATGCTTTCTAAATTCAAATCACATATAGAATTATATCTATATCAATTACAGTTGTCTCCCAAATTGTGTCACTTTAATTACTTTAACTGTTGGGAATGGGAGGAAATTTTGAGAAAGTTGTCTTAGCTGTTTGCTTGATACTGTAGCATTGCCAAGTTGCGCAGCACGTGGAGTAGAGTAAGCAGTTCTGGAGAGAGTCATGCGGGACTGAAGAAGCCTGATGTGCAGCACATACCTCCCTCTTTCCCCTGAATAAATAAAACTAATATTTTCCACTACCCAGACACCTTGCTAATCTCTGAAATAAAACCTCTTATAATATCTGAAATAAGACAGTCTGACAGGTCCAATAACATTATAGACATCAAATAATTTGATCCTTACTGAGGGATAATTCTTATGGCCCTTTTGAGGCTCCAGACTTGGCCTGCAAAATAGAATGAAAGCACAAGCAGAGCTCTTAACAGTTCAGCCAAGGCATACTTTCACCCAATATTAGGAAGTTCTCTAGGAAATTACTCTGGGACACATGGGCCTTGAAGTTACAGCCTAGCTTATTCTTTTAGTAGCCTCACTTTGTTAGCAAGCACTTCAACCTAACAAACGTGTTAGTGAAAATAGTTCCTAGGAACTGAGAATGTATACATCAAAATTACTTTGTCTATGATTTGAATGAGGTAGATTTTTTTTCAGCCAAATTTTGTAAGAAGATGAGACATCTGTGATTATGCTCTGTGTCTGTTTGGATATGTCTGTGTAACAAAGTGCTTTCTTCCTACCCCCTAGATAACTTTAAAATTGTTTTCAAGCACAGTCAAACACAAAATCATCAGAGGAGTAGCATTTTAAAGGAAGTTGTACCAGGTCCTATGAAAATTGGCATCTGAGTAAAGAAAGGCAACCTAAATGGCACTTGGAGAGATCTTGACAAACTTGGGAGGTTGGCCTATGCAGCCTCATGAAGTTCAACAAGGCCAAGTGGAAGGTCCTGTACCAGTTTTAGCACAATCCCAAGCATGAATGCAGGTTGGGCAGAAGACAGATTGAAAGTAACCCTGAGGAGAAGGACTTGGGGGTGTTGATGGTTGAGAAGCTCAGCACGACCCAGCAGTGTGCACTTGCAACCCAGAGAGCCAATCATGTCCTGGGCTGCCTTAAAAGAGACCTGGTCAGCAGGTTGAGGGAGGAGTTTCTTCGTCTCTGCTCTGCCCTTGTGAGACCCCACCAAATACTGCATCCAGCTCTGGGACTTCCAGCGTGAGAAGTTTGTGGGCCTGCTGGAGCAAGCCCAGAGACGGGCCATGAAGATGATGCGAGGGCTGAAGCACTTCTCCTATGTAAACAGGCTGAGAGTTGGAATGGTTGTCCTGGAGAAGAGAAGGCTCCAAAGGACCTTATAACATCTTTGAGTACTTAAAGAGAGCTTAAAGAGGCTTAAATACAGCAGACAATTTCCAATTGCCCAACCTGTTTTTGTAAACCTTTTGTTCAATTTAGTTCCACAGCGTCCCCATGCATCTTGCTTACATCTCCCTTCTTGTAGAGTTGCTTTCACAGTACAGTTTTCTGTATTGGAAATTACTCTGATTTCTTCTTGTCCTTCCTTCAGGAGGCATAGAGATTGGTTGCTGTCCCCTTACAAGCAATCTTGCACACATGAAAGCCTCCTATCATGTCTTTCCTCAGTCTTTTAGACTAAACAAAGCCAATTTCTTCAATCTCTCTTCATAGTTCATGTTTTCTGAACCTCCTCATCTCCACTTTGGACTCTTTCCAGCTTTTCTTTAGCTCTTTTGAAAAGCATGGATATAAAAACTCTCATGCAATGCAATTCTTCATCTAAAGCCCTAATAAGACTTAGGGAAAAAATTTAGTCTCTTAAGTATAGAGTATTTCTGGTAGCATGTACTGGCATGACAGTGGTCTTCTCTTTCTTTCCTTGAATTTTTGTTTTGCGAAGTTTCATATCATTAATTTTTATGCTGCCTGCTGTGATTTAATACAGGCCTCCAGTCCTGTTAATGTTTTTTGGTTTTTTGCCAGTTATTTTTGCATTGTATTTAACTTCTTGTTCATATATACAGGAGCTGGTCTTCACTGTGATGAATTTCAACTTAGTTTTTTGTATACAAGACTGTTTATAAGGTAGAGAAGTTTGCATCTTAACATGGTTTTAGCCAAGTTTGCTAAGGTCAGTGAAGACCAAGAATCTGATATAACTGCACAGAGCAGGCCAGCAAGTCTTGGAGGTTACTGTCAGTATTAGAGCATTTATTAAAGAAGTACTGAAGAATATTCTTTAAATATTTGTAGACTTATATTATTCAATTGCAGGGGTGGAAAACAGAGGCATAAAGGAAGGCCTTGACAGTAAGATTTTTAAAAAAACGCCAGTCCAAAATTGGTGTCCCTGCAGAACAGCCTTGGATGTATTAGCCCAATGTAAACGTTTTGCTTCCTAAGAATGTCTGATTCCTGCAATGGTAAAGGCATCCAAACTTGAAGGCCGTTTGGAAAATTTCTCCAAAGGAACCTATCTGAAAACATCAAGCCAAGGCATAAACAAGGCATAGGCTGGAATGTAATTTGAGTGTCTGTATCTAGGGGTACATACTATCTTATGTCTTGGCAACAGGTCTGCAGGGAAATAGACAGCCTTGCAGCTATGCTTATTAGCTCCAGCACAGCACTAACCAGCCGTGTCTCTGTGCCACAGCTGTGCGTGTCTGTGAGCAGAGTTCATGCAGGACTCTCTCCATTGTTCATTTAGACAAACACTGAATCTTTGTTCTCAGTCTTTTCCTCAACAGGTACACAAAGCACTGTACTGCCTCACAATGGCAGCCTAATATTTTTTGCTGATAAAATTAAAGATTTGAGGATACCAGCTGCAATTTTCTCTCAGAAATTTTTAACTACCTGTAGTTTCCCAGTGCAGAGTGGTGCCAAATGTACTTATTAAAAGTATAATTCATCAATGCAGAATCTCTTTAGACTGCTGACTGCTGCATGCAATTGTGCACATCTAGTATCATTGAACACATTCTCAGGCATGTACAAATTTAAATGATATCATTCTTAATCCAAAGTACCCGTCCTTTCTGGACACTGTGGATTCTATCTTTCTGCTTTTCTCTTTCATTGCTAAATTGCTGATTGAGAAACAACTTTACAAAGTTTATGCCTGAGAAACTGAGTTTCAGTGTATCTATTCTCCCCTTATGGCTCTTCCTACAAACATACTCCATATGATAAAGTGGCCTAGAAACAAATGCTGGCTTTGTAACTCTGAACAATTATTTTATCACACTAAAGACAGGATAGTGTTCAACATACAGGTGCAAGAAAACTGAAACTGCTAGAACATGTTTCAGAGTATGACCAAGAGCCACAAGCCAGGAAAAAGTAGAGGCTCCTATTCACTTTTAGAAACATAAACGGATGAAGTATATGCATATTGCATTTAATAATGTATATATCCTCAGGGAGAGATAAATGGTATTTCTCTTTTTAGACAAAAATAGACAAAAAATCAGGAAGATGATGATGTTAATTTCTGGAGTTCATAACTCTGCATGCAGCTTTTCAGTTCATCATATACTAGAAACTTGCTCCTGTGTTGCTGAATAAATCACTCTATGTTGCTTTGTGTTTGAGGTTTTATTTCTGAGCCAAACGATACCCCACACAAAATAGCTATTCTATGAACAAGTAGGAAGACATGTTTAATCAGAGCTTTCAGGAGTTAGAAACTAAAAAGGCAGTGGAATGTGGTATGTGGATTGGCACGAAAAAGTAGGCGACTTCCTTTTTTTTTTGTTGGAAGGTGTTATTTGAGGTCAGGTAGCCCACGTAGGCTGAAGGGGAAAAAAGAAAAAAAATAAAAAAGCATAAATCCAATCCCCATTGCCTATAATACGTTAAGGAATGGGGTGTTTGTGGAGAAATTCTCCGGGCAGTGCAGGTCATGGTTTTGGAGGCAAGCATCTAAATATATGAACTTACATGGGAAACAGGACATTCTGCATGGTTTTCTGCACCCCAACACACCTGACCATAAGGTTGTGAGAGAGGGTTGGCTTTAACAGATTGGAATGTGCCAGTAGTCAGAGGTTGCTGTCCCAGTTATGACCGTGGTTTTGGGACCTAGCCCTGAATGAGCTAGCTGCTGTTGACTGCATTATGATCCACCTATTTTTCATGTGTTTTCATTGTCAGTCAAAACGCTCTTGTTCTTCTTTAAGGACACACTTAATAAGGGAAATATTGGTAGCCACATCATGTTTTGATGGAGAAGAAACACAAGTTTTCTTCATTCAAAAGAGACGTTCTGTGTCTTGAACTTCTTCATGTATAAACAAGATACTAGTATATTAATAGGTTAAATAGGACTGTATAACTGAATATATAAAAAGAAAATGCAGAAAGTATACAAAGGTTATGGGGTTTTTAGTTGGCATATCAATTCTAACCACCAAAGGGAAATTCTGATAGAGTTTAGAATACATGTATTGATACGTTTATGGAGGGAATGCTAGCTAATGTACGGTTATCTAACTGCTTTTAGAATTTGTAGCCTTATTTCTTTCTCCTGTAAATGATGCATTAAGGACACTAGCTTGTAGTTGTTTCATCATGCAAGGATGTTAGCGACACCATGAGTATTTTCATTTATTTCCTTTTATAGCTAAAGCAATTTTATAATTGCAAAACTCCTTTTTAATTACCATTGTTATTTCTGCAGTTGGAAGCTCACCCTGCTGAGGAATGTTGGTTTTGTTCTTGATTCTTTGCCTTCCCAGCTTGTATGATTCTGCATAAGCAATTAGTAAAATGTAAACTTGTCTAGCAACAAAACAACCACAGAGGTTTCCACATAAGGATGAGTAACTGTAGAGGCAAGTAGGAAGTGAAAAATTTGAACTTTGAAGGGAAAAACGAAAGGAAGAGAACATTTATAAGTACACTTGGCTGGAGTACAAAGGATGAACAGCTTTCCTACCTGGGCCTTGTCCTTCACTTGCTTTGGTTGCCCTGTAGAAGACAAATCAATTTTTCATTCCTCAGACCACCCATCAATGAGGTCCATAGCACAAATGGTACGATAGCTATGAAATGCATACAGCATATCAAAGGTACAATACTGTTATGAATTCAGAACATTAAAAAAAAAATCTCTGTCAAATAATACATTGCTTAGACATATTCCACCAGACTTCAATTTATCCATTTCAGTCAGAAGCCAGCAGGATATAGGAGGTAATGTGTTGTACTAACTCACTAGAAAAGTGCTTCAAAATAATTTAAGGAAATACACAAGGAAAATGTAGTGATTTTTTCCTGATGGATAGGTTTTGCCCTTCTGTTAGAGCTATATTGTTACTCTTTTCTGGTCCATTCATGCCTGCAGTCCTAGACTCAATTTATTGAAACTATGAAGAAATACATGTTTTCTCAGGATTTGCAACCAAACAGAATACATTCCCAAGAGTTACAAAGAGGTTTCACATCTAAAATGTTCAAATAAATCTCCAGTCATAAGAATGCATAATCAAAATACCATAAAGGCCATTTTACTAAAGGAAAACATCAAAACTGAAGTTTTGTGCAGTGGAGATTCTTCACAGTGGTGAGAGTTGGCACATGCAATGGTATTAGGAAAGGAAAATAAGCATGCACAGTATAAAGTATTTAGAATGACTAGGCTTTTAATTTTGTTTGTAATTTCAAAGATTAGCTAATCTTCACACAGAGAGGGAAATAAAAGCCATCATTTTTTTATTAAATTATTTTGGGAAAAACAACTACTTTAAACTTTCTTCCTTTCAGCCTGGCTGTATAGGTAGCCTGGGAATGGTACAAGTACAGCATGTACTTACAGGTTGTGCATGGTAAAAATGCACTTTATGAACTGTCTATAGGTACAGCATTAATTTAATGAATACTGTCAGCTAGAGTGTTAAGTGCAATCTGCTTACTGAAACATTTGGAATCTGTGCTGCTGAGAATGTGACCTAAAAATGTTGCTTTTAAACTTTTATATAACCTCATCTTGACCTGGCTGCATTTCAGCTGAAGTTTTCAACAGTCAGTAACTTACACTGTTTCATGTGAGCAGCAGGGAAGACTTCAGACTGAGGGACAGCAAGTTGAGAAATTAATTGTCTAAAAAAGGGAGGAGGAAAATGATGGAATGAGGAAAACATGAGAACAGAATTGCTGTGAAACTTGGTGACGATGACAATAAGATTATTCTTATTGTTTGGTTTTACCCTGTGCCCCATAAAACTTTAATCCAGTCATGTGGGGAAAGGAAAGTAGATTACTGTACAAATTATTCATGCAAAAGAACATACTCTAGAACACACTTTTTTAGCAGAAGTGTTTGGGATCAGCACTCGGGACGTACAGAATAGGAACAAATATTTGGTTTGTAAAGAAATACTAAATAATCCTCTTGAGATGGGAGGAGAATCACTGTTAGAATGAGTGTGTCATATCATCTGAAGAGTAGTGGTTACTTGTGTGTTGCAATGGCCAGAAAAATGAACAGTTGCTCTGTTGCTGGAGAACAATACTGGTAATTTTTCCTCTGATGGTGGTCTTCTAAAATTTTTTTTTCTCTTGTCTGGTTTAGAATATGGTACTGTCTCTGATAATTTGTTTGAGGGATAAATGTATCTGCAAAGATCAAGACTCTGCAGTCATATGAAATCATTAACAGGTTTTTTTTACAAAAACCCTCAACCAACCCAGATTTTCATTTTGGCACAAATTCAACCATTAATTGGGTTTTGTTGCCGTTAGTAAATTGAGCAAGATACTATTATGCTTTTTGAGGCAGGGTTATTGTTCCAAATAAAAGTCTGTTTTGAAGTTCTATTTGGGTCAGAAGTTGGTAACCATTCAAAGGAGATGGGAACACATAAAATAAGGAAAGATTGCAAGAGTAAAAATCTCTAAAATGATTGAAGCATCTCATGTTGACCAGGGGTTTGTCTAAGAGAAACTTTCTCTAACTTTTTCATCTGTACCTTTTGGTAAAAGAAGACTTCAAACATTGGTCAGCCTCAGTTTTTTTGGGGGAAATTTTGCTGTAGCATTGATTTACAGCTGTAATCCAGTGACTTTCAAAAGCATAGAGAAACTAAAGGTCAACATATTTTCTGGACATGAAAATTTTGGCTCTAAAGTTCTTTTAGGTAGTTTTGGCAAATGTTCTCCATGGTCTAGAGTGCCACACTTATCTATATGTTATTTGTATTATCTGGATAATAAACTGAGGCCTTTGCTGTGTCTTTTTCAATGTCATTGACCTTGGTTAGCTAGAAATAAACTGAAAAATACACACTGACAAATATTATGATTTATCACTCCATATGACAAGATAAATGACCTTTTATTTTTTTCTTCAGCAAGTAGTTTTTGATAGCCTTGTGATGGGATAATCAATGGACAAAATGCCATCTTCAGTTAAGTCATCATATTGCCACTGGAAAATCTTGCAGCCAAAGCCCTTCCTAAGTGTTGCTCTCTTAGAAAGTTCTAAATGTGTTAACATTAGCAAATGCTTCTTGTATCTTCTCTATGTGAATTAAGACAAGATGTCTCGATGTCTTTCCTGGACTGGATTTTAGAGCAGAGGCCCAATGGGACAGTCTGAACCAGATGAGCATTTATTCTTTAAGTGTGTGACAATTACATGTGGCTCTTGACACTGAGGAAGGAAACTTGGCTTTTATCCCTATCAAAGAAAGTGATATATTCTGATGAGAGACTCAGATGTAAAGTGACCTCAACTAGCTATTTAGACAGGCAGGGAAGACTGGTGCCGGATCTTACCCTGGTCAAAATTGTTTAAATAATTAGGATCACAAAATGCCATGTAAAGTAAAGGTTTTCTTGGTGAGGTACCAAAGATGTCATGGCTGAGATTTCCAGAAAAAGGCAAAATTTAGTCCTGTGGCTTTATTTCCCCCTGTTTTCAGTGTATATATAATTTATGGTGGCACTTCTGGAGCCTTAAACTTTCTGTATTCTGGAATTCTTCAGGATATGTGTGTTCTCAAACACACACATATGCACAACTGCCTACTCACCCTCCTGAAGAATCAACACAGCATGTTGCATCAGTCTGGCAGGATTACGTTCATTAGATGTTCATTTTTGCTCCTGACCTTTACCCACCCCCTCTCCTTTAATTTTCATTGTGAAGAAACAGCTTTAATAGTGGAATTATTTCTGGATTAGTTGACCTCTTTAGCATATTGTCTATGGGCTTGTTTACCTTGCATGAATCAATGAGCCTGATCTGAGTCCCATAACAATGTCTCAGAGCACAATGGCCTGGAATGAGCAGTAGGCAGAGAAACTCAGGACTATTAGCCTGGCATAGGGAATGGCAATGGTCAAAGGCCTCTGGCAGCTTATTTGAGCTGGCAAGAGATTGAGAGCTGCTGCCAAAAACCCCCGCAGAGACCAATTTCTGAAAAAAATCAGAACAGCCTGCCTGAGGAAACTACGGTGTCCGTCTGTCCTGTGCTAGATCCTGGGAGTAATCCCAATGTCTACTCCAAGAGGTTTTGAAAAGCTGAAGAAAATCGCTTTCCAAGATGCATTGTCCAGTTTTTGAACCTGGATGGTGGGAGATATGGTCTTCAGCGCAACTGAGATCAATGTAAAACTCTTAGGCAAATCCCCTCCTGATCTGCCAGATCCTAGCTCCTGGGCCTGGAGGACCTCACTGGAAATTTATATAATGAATAGTTTTCAATGTGGAGGCCTCAATATGGAGAGGGGTTTATTTTAAGTTTAAATAACAAGTGCAGAAATATATATATATATATATGTTTATTTGGCACATTTGTCCCATTTCTTTTCTGGGAGGCTGTTTGAATTTTTAGGCTGAATCATTTCCTGTACTCATTGTGTGGGTCTTTTTTTTTTTTTTTTTTTTTTCTGGGAAATGTGCAGAAGGCCTACTGCTCAGTCAGGATCTTGCATCTTTCCTCCTTTCTGTCTTTGAATGCTTACTCCAACTGTTGTGATTCGTCACCTAATTTAATGCTAGATTCTAATGTTTAAACTCAGAACCAACTTCCCCCTCAAAATAGTCACTTGCAGTCATGATTAAGAGCCTCATATCAGCCTATGGTTTTTTATCTTGGGAAGTGAAAATACTGATTTCTTGCATGGCAGATGGCAATTGTTAGTTATGCACTGAATTTTCTTTTGCTTTTTTCTGTCCAAATGTCAAACAAACCAAACTTATTTCATTTTTTCCCAGTGTGGATTTTTTCGGAGAGTCTATTTGGACTTGCCTTTGACCACAGTACTCTTGGCAGGCTTATAATAGACCTATAAACTCCAGTTGTGAGCGGCTGTTGGATGAAAGCATTAGTTTAAAGAATAGTTTCAGGGTATTCGTAGGAAATTCTTAAAGTCCTCTAACCCGACAGATTTTCACACAGTGGGTTTTGCATCACTGTCACATTTTCTCCCATGATTTCCCCATTTAGTCTATTTGAGTATGAATCTTATTAAGGTATCTTTGTTTATAATTGTCTTCAAGGCAAGAATGTGGAAGAATTGCAATTCCAGAATGTTTTAAATCCAAATTACATCAGCAAAGAAAAGTCTGGAAAACAAGGAGGAAAATCAACACTGAGGAAGAAAGGAAAACTGTTAACAAGGTGGGCAGGAGGACTGGACTCTCAGAGAGCTTTTGCTGAGCCCTTCCAGTCACAGCCTGCTCCTCTGGACTTCCTCAACATGACTCTTTGCTGATATGCAGGTGTGGAGGAAGGATGAGGAGTATTTAAAGCACAGAGTGGAATTCATCACTCCCAGCCACTTGAAATCTCCCACTCATTATTACGAGCTTTTAATCAGGATCTGGCTCTATTGCAGGCTCCTGAGTGAACTTCCACTTCTGAACAGAATAGGAAGATTTACTTTAGGCCAGCACATTGTAGTGAATCACTCTTCCATTTTTTGCAGCATGCACAGCAGACTGTTTGTTCTAGAAATAAGCCTAAACACTAAATGCTGGATTCAAATTCAGCCTTTCCTAAGGTGTTCTTCTCTGATGCATGCGCCAAATCCCTTCCTTCATGTCATAACTAGAATCTGTCCCGCTCTGTCTCTGGAAAAGTGATGCTCTTGACTTGCACTGCCATTGTGCCTATCACAGAGAAATTAAAAAGTCAAATTTTGTAAAGTCTTCATTTCTTCCCAAGGAAATGAAAACCACCCTTTAACCCTTCCTTCCCTGGCTAAAAAAATCTAATTATGAACTGCTGTCTTAATTTGATTTCAATCCTGTATGAGGGACAGCATTGATTATCAGGCAGGACTTTGGGGCATTTTTATTTTGCAGGCTAATTGTTTACTAAATTTTACAGTGTTTGCCTTTTCTTTGAGAACAAGCTAAAGCTAGGAATGTGAGTGTGCTGGAAATTTATTGCATCTGGCAGCTTCAAATAGTGATTCTCAGCCAATGTGTTTATGAAAGAAAAAGTTACCAAGTGTATGGTAATAAATAGCATGGTTCAAGTGTTGTCCTTTTTCAAGCAACTGCTACAGTATGTGGCATACATGAACAAACCTTAAGCTGATATTAAACTTTTGCAAAAGAGACAGACCTGTCTCTTCTTGCTCTTTTCTGACCTTATGTGTAGCTGGCTTGATTAATTTCTTGTTAATTTATGATTTTGTGCTAACAACTAGATCATGTATTTTATTTCAGTGAATCTGCTAATTTTGCTTCTTGGCAAAGTAACAGAAAATTTCCCTCAGAATTTCTGAAGAGATAACATTTTTGTGTGACAGGATGAAGGCACGTTGCCCCTTTGAGCCACGTCTACCAGTGGCAGAAATACAATCTGGCCCATCTGCACCAACATGTCTCCTGTGCTGGTTCTGTCTGCAGGTACCAAAATCAAAGCAAGAGCTTGATTTCCAAACAAAACTAAAGAAAACTTTCTACAGACCGCATCTCATAAACCTCTGGTGAGTTTTATGCTCATCTTTAAGGCACTTCAGTCAGACTCCAAAGGGAACCAGTGCTTCTCGCTTCAGGCATTTCAGTTTCTCCTTGCTTATCCACTCATCAGACTTCAATGATCTTTCAAAAAGTCGAATTTGCACATTCCTTGAGAGTGGGGCTGGGAGAAAGCATTTGCACAGTATGGTTGTCCTGGTTCCATCCAGGACAGGGTCAATTTTGGCTGTAGCCAGGAGGGGCCTGGCCAGGACACAGAGGTGATTCTGTACCACCTCTGGGCACACCATTGCCAGGGGTGGGAGTCTCTTATGAGGAGCAGGGGTTTGTTCCAGTCAGGTAAGCGTGGCAGAGGGAGCATTTGGGCAGTGCCGGTTCTGAGCTGGAAGGAGCGGTCAGGGTGGTGTGGCTGTGGTCAGGCTCCACACTGAGCATTTTGCATGTGAATGACTCCATCACTTTTGTACAATTTTGTTATTAATATTGCTGCTCTTACCATTAATTTTTTTTTATCCTGTTGCTGTTTCCCGTAAGTTATTCTTATCTCAACCCATGATCTTTACCTTTTGTGCCTCTAACCCTCCTCTCCATCCTGCCACAGGGCAGACGGGGAGGGGGAGTGAGTGAGCAGCAGCAAGGTTGGGAGAGGCTCGGTGGGAGCATTAAATGGGGGAGTACCATTTCTAAACCAAGAAAATAATCAATTTGTAATTTAGTTGCTGAGATGGTGTAGGGAGAAGAAATGTTGCAATTGAAAATAACATGTGATAAAATTTATTTTTTAATTTCCTTTCATTTATGCAATGTTAGATATATACATTCCAAATCCTTTGCAAATCACCAGTAACCTAGTATCTACATCAAATACAGCTGAAGGTTTAAATAAATAAGCAATTCTTCTGAAATGCTGCTTGTCATGTTTTTCTTTCTTGCCCAGTTTTGTGGTAACTTTCAGGTTAGATTGCTCACTCAGGAGATTTTTTTTTAAGTTTCCCAATCTATGGTATGTGTCTGCTTACTTTTAAACAAATGTTAAAGCTGTTAACGATCAGTCAGACGCCAGTGCAAAAGTTCAAGTCCTGAAATGTTAATTTCTTTTTCTCTGTCTAATGTCACTTTAAGTGGGCTGAGGAAGTCTATAGTCAGTTATTGGTGTTTCTCAGGGAAACTTTAAAAGCCTAAATGCATTCAGCTGCATTGAGTGGGGCTCAGAAGAAATGGTGTCCTGACAGGGTTTTAGATGGAAGCTATTTTAAAGGTAATTGGCTTCTTGGCTTGTTAAGGTTAAATGTATATACATTGACATTATGAAATAGGATTGTCATATCCAGAACTGAAAGATGCTTCATTGTAACAGAGCTGAGTATTGGGAAAGATGAACTCATTGTAAAATCTCTGCAATTATAAAAAGTAGGAGAAATTTATTGAAGATTGTAAAAGATTAATTAATATTATTCCATTCTGATAGATACAATTTAACATTACATTTTTAGTATCCTGGAGGAAATATTGTTTTTCTTTTTGTGTCAATTCAAAAAGGCTTCTAGAATGCATTAATGCAAATCTTTAGAATGAATTAATGCAAGTCTTCAATATGTATTTATGAATCTTTGCTCCCCAAAGTGTTTATAAAACTTTTTCCAGACTACAGTCTCTCTGTATGACAGCAATATTTCAATTTCATGGCACAAAGTCATCTTTCAACATCACCATAATGCTAATATTTTTATTTTTCTCTGTTTTATGATTCTGCATTATATATCTATAAAAAATCAGGCAATGAATTCCCTAAAGCTCAAGAGGTGTCCCTGAATTCTGGTACTCACTTCAACAGGGACAAGCCTTTGGAAAACCAAATGAATGCCACAAAATTGAGCTTTCCTAAAACAGAAATTTTTCAACAAGTCTGATGACTAAAAGAACTTTACTTAAACCTCCTAAAATCCTTCTGCCTGCCAAAAATCCTCCCACCTCAGATTCCCACAAACTTAAAGTAGGAGATAATTTCAAAATTTTCATCTATAAGAAACTTTACTGATTTACTTAAATGTTGCAGAACCAAATACCCTTCCAATGCAAATGAAGGAACATGCAAAAATAGTTTCTATTAAAACCCCCACTAAATGGATCGTTGTGCCTGCTTCCCGGCATGATGCAAAGCCTTACTTACTTCTGGTTTTGCTTTTAAAATTCCTAATCCTCTAAAACATGAAAATTCAAGTCCAATTTTTATTATATGCCTAAGACTGAAAATGCATAGGCATCACTTCACCTTTTAATGCAGTGTGGTTTAAAGCAAAAATAAAATAATTTGCTTTGCCCTCTGAAAAGCAGTGATGACCTCCCAGATGACTGATTCACTTAATAACTTTGGGGAACACAAGTATGAAACTAAAATGGAGTAAGAATCCAGTGGGTGCTGCCCTATCCTTTGACACTGCATTAAAACAGTGCTTTTTGTACGGCTAACACATTTTTCCCTTGGAGTTAAAAGAATTTTTCTTCTGATTTTAAACAAAAGCATGATCTCAATTATTTGGCAAGTCCTTAAAGATGTTATTCTGCACTTAAGAAGAGAGTAATGATTCTGGTGGCTTTTTGGTTTATTTTTTTCCCCACAATTTACCATGACTAACTCACGAGCACAATCCCTTCGTGAAATGTTAAGTCTCAGTAAAATGCATTATCTAATACAAGTGTATAATGGAAAATGTCTTTACTGTGCAATGATAGACAGTGCTACCATTTTCCATAGCATCTATCTGCCTCCCTCAGCTTAATAAACCAGTTCCTGAATGATTCAAAGATACTTTATAGAAAAGCCTGAGCCATCTTAGAAGAAATGTAAGTTGATAATATTAGAAGTTATTTTGCCTTAATTAGTTGATATATGCTAAAAATTACTTTTAGAAAATCGAGGTAAACCCCTCAACTTTGGATTTTCCCTACTACTCAGGTAACATATAATTTCTAAATGTGAATAATAATTGTGAATAATTATTATCATATCATGATTGTGAACAAATGAAGAATCACTAAAATCTGCATGATAAAGGATACTGGGAAACTTTCATCATCTAAAGGATGGAAAAAACCCAATGCAAGAAACCCATTCTTTTTGCCTGCTTAGCATCCCATCATCTGCAGAGCACGTCAGTAACATGTGAAGCAGCTGACCTTGTCCCATGGTACACTATAGAGCTTGGTGGAACTGCAGTCCAAGCGCTGCTCTTTGCTCCTAGGCTGGCTTTGTGCTCGTTCTCTTGGTGCTCTGCATCACATCCTTGGCCAATTCAGCAGCAATATTACACATGCTCATGAGGAACCTCTGAGCAGCCTTTCTTTCTGGGAAGGATAAGCTCCCTCATGTGGGACCTTGCATGTGGGAGGAGTACACAAAAGAATAGGATGATTCAGAGTCCTTAGAGAACCAGAATATAGCAGCAGACTGACTATTGAGGCTCTGTCTGGGCAAACTGGGTTTGATTCCTGATGTGGCAGTGCAAAACTGCAGCAAATGTGTTAATGATCTTCCCATCAGGCTTGTATTTTACTTCCAGCCTTTACAGTGCTAGGAGGCTGCACGGCTGTTCTGGTTGGAGGGCAGAAGATCAGAACAAACAAGCCAAAGCCAAATTTTGGTGCAATCCCATTACCATAGTAGCTGCTTGTTTTTATGGTAAAAGGTTTGGGTTAGTTGTGTCTTTTTTTTTTTTTAAAGAATATTTTAAAAATAAAAGCATCTATATATTTTTAATTAAAAAAGTAGTAACAGGGCATGTAAATCTTTCCATGTAATGCTTTGATATTTGCAGTTCAACCTCAGCCCTGTATCAGCTCACACTTCCAAGACATGAATATCTATACTATCATGAAGAAGAAGGTAAAGTTACAGATTTCCTTGAGCACATTCCATGTCAAGAGGCTATATAAAGTTCAGACAGGAATTTCAGGAAAACCCAACTCTCTTCTGGCCCAGTAAATTCCTACTTGCTCTTGAGTCAAGCCGATCTTTTGTACTGCCTCATATTTCAGAAAAATCTGTCAATGAACCATATCTGCTTGCACCAGTAGTCATTTTCTGTAAAGAACTTCTGTTTGTTGCTTTATGGCCTCCCCATACACATCCCATGTCTAGAGCAGAAGGATTACTGGAGGGATCCCAGTGCCTGTCCCACAGTATATTAACACCAGAAAGCTACATGGCTCCAGCTGAGATGTATGACCTTTAGATTTACTTATAACTGCAGTAACCATTTTGGATGTTATAATTTTTTCATTGGTGCATATAAAAAATAAGTGCAGATATATTTTTCTATACTTGTCACCATTTCCTGCATTAAATCAGGCAATAGCAGCAGGCATGTCAACATTTTCCTCATTATTTTAATTGGAAGATGTTCATATGAGCCAATAAGCCAAAACACTTTTTTCCTGAAGTGGATCTAGGCTGCTTCAGTTTTCACTGACACACCCCTTGAATCAGTTGAGAGTAAAACATACACTGCTAATACTATGATTTTGCACATGGATTTAATTTTTAGGATTAATATAGAGTATGTGTGGTGTGTGATATGACTGTTCAGTCTTTTCTGAATTGATAACTTATTTAAGGCAGGAGCTACCTTTTGTATTCCTTGAAGTAGTAAATGTAGGACTAAACCAGCACACTGTGATTCTCAAATTATTAAGCATTTAAGTAGTTTATAATTTAATATTAGGTTATGCTGGAGCAGTTGCTCATAGTGATGCTAGATATTTTAAGGAGTCTAATGAGATCTAGTGGCCTGGCTCAAAATTAATTAAGTACTTCCACTCACAAACTAAAAGCTGTGAAAAAGCTATGCAAATAATTTAGAAAATAAAAGAGTGACAACCTAGACAATGGTAGAAAAAACATTGGTTTTAGCATGTGATTAAATACTTGATGAAGGAAAATTCCACTGTATTTGTTCTCATTGATTTATTTTGCCTGTTTTAAGCCAAAGAATTGGAGTCCAGGAGTTTTGATGTTTGCTTAAGATCACAGACCTTAGCATTACTAATTCCTTCATGCCATGGGAATGAACCTGCCTGTCAGAGGTGTAATTTTACCTGATGGTGTGAGACAATTCAGGGTACACATTCTGGGCTTCCTAAGGAATCCTCATCCAGCTCTTTTTCTTGTTCTAAGGCGTGCAGTTGATGCCAGAAGGGAAAGATTCTGGAGAAAAAGAAAACTTCTAACTCAGATGTCTTCTAAAATACTGGATTTCACCCAAGAAGGAGCTTTCAGACCCTTCAGTAGCACCAGCACCATCACAACATCAGATTTCTAGTTTGTGAACCAGATGTAGCACAAGGTCAAGAGGGAAAAGCTCAGGGCAGGAGTGTGTTGTGTGGTGTCAGTGAGTTTAATTGTCAACTCAATGGATAGCTAAGGAGTTCTGCAGGGAAGTCTGCCTGTTCCTGCCTTCTGCCCCAGAGATTTACTTGCAAGGCATATGGTCAGCTCTGCATGTTCTTAGATACATTAGGAACTTGGAGAGACATTAAGGTTGTGTATTTGAACTCACTGCATTGTTGTGTTTTTCTGGCAAGTCTTTTTTTCAACTGTCTAAACGATTTCCATCTACAGCAGAATTTAATCCAGACCAGAACAGAGGATCTCAGTCTGCTCATTCTGTGGGAGGGTGCAGATTGGGATGTGGTTCCAGTCTCTCTGGCTTAAGCCCATTTCTTGTCTCTGTTGTGGTTTTATGAGTTGATATAGCAAATATGTGACATTTGGTCTCCTTTTTTCTTCTCTTGGAGTTTTTAGAGTCATAAGAGTTCCCACTGTAGTGTAAGGCAGAAAACAACTGAAGAAGAAGAAGTCTGAATAATAATGGTATTCTCTGCAGAAATCTCCATGCCTGGACAACAGCAATTATTTGGAACCTCCTAAAGGTTAAGGACATGTTGGATGTATAGACATTTGTGGATCATGAAAAAGTCCCTTTTGAGGAAGAGCAGAGACACAAACATAATTTTCCCCAGCGGATGCTAACAAGCTATGAAGTCTCTTTCTCTATCTCAGGAATTTCTAAAGGAATAGTATTACTAGGACAAAAATGCAGTCTTATTAAAGATTCTCAGTACAGTAATATGAATGTTCAGACTTCAATTCAGAGAAGTTCTTTCTGATAGTTATTTGGAATCTAATCTAGCTGCCTGAACATCTCTTCTATTGAGTAGAGCGAAATGGACACTTCCAAAAAGTGTTTCATCTCTGAAATCATGGTGCCTAAAATAGCTGGATGAATGCACTTTCTGAGTGGTTCTGTCACTTTCCAGCAGTAATGGAGGTAGCATGGGATAGACACCTATATTTTAGATTACCTGAATCCCTCCCTGTATTTCTTCCCATTGTGGTGTGAAGAGGCAGTGTCTCAATAACAATGCTGTGGAAGGTGTTGACTCCCTTTAATCAAGAGTGGTAGTTAAATGTTTGTGTAACACTGTATATTCCACTTAAAAAGTTAAGACAGGTAAGCAAACAGTGCCCTAGTATGAAACACACTGTTTCATAAAAATAGTGATCAGATAAAAGTTTCTGTCTGAGCAAGAGAAACTTTTTCTGACCATTAAAAATTCCTCAGAGCTGTGCAGCCATTGGGACTGTCATGATTAACTGACATGTAACTGAAGACTAATAAACATCTTTAGATATCCTAATTTCTAAACCTAACTGCAATACTTGTGGTTTTTTTTTTTTTTTTTGATGTTTAGAGGTTTTTCTGTTAAATATGTAGTATTTTCAAGTGTGTCCCCTTGGTGGACACTCATAGGTCACAACTTTAGTGCATATCCACAGTGTTGCCTCAATAAACAAGGCACCAATGTAGAACTCAGGCCTTTGTGCTGGGCCTTTGGGCAGCTTTGGACTGTAAGGAAAAAGAGAAGATGGCTACTGAAGAAACTGATGTTCTTGATTTTTTTTGTGTTTCTTGGTAGTAAGTAACGGGGGAGAATTCATCCCTTCCTTTCACCCCAGAGAATCTGAAATGTAACCAGATTCAACTTTTTCTCTTTTAAAATATTTTTTCCAGAATGCTTTTCTCTGTTGTTCTATTTCCTTCATGACATGTCAGGAGCAATTAAAAAGAAGCGAGATTGGAACAGTTCCTTTTTGGCCAGAGCCAACTTCACTCATGCTACAGTGACCTGGCTCTAATTGATACTTCCTTTGCTGCCAAATATTCTAGATAACCCTCTAAATTCAGCAAAGTGCTATGGTGTGTGCTATAGGCCTCTTTTAGCTTTCTGGTTTCATATTTTACACTATGTTTAAGCTAAGGAAACCATTTTTTCCCCTTCATATTGATTGTGTCTAGTTTTTAGGATAAGGTTTGATTGCTGATGAATCAAACCTTGTTTGAAAGGCAGTGGATAAATGTGCACTGATAATTTTGTATTTAGATTTGTGTGTACAGAATTCTGGCCAGACATTCTGCTAGCATTGGCATATAGGAATTGAATAGTTTCTGCTCTGTTTAGGCAGCTAAAGTTTCCTGTTGGCAAATGCAGGAATTTGAGATAGAAAGTAAAATTTCACAGTTAAAACAATTGTGAATGCTTTAAAGTCCTTTTGCAGATACCACAGGAGGTATCACACATACATAGCTTGTTATATCCAGATGGACAATATTAAGACTGAGAGATAAATATGTCCTGATTTAAAAGGAATAGTTTATTCTAAGTGCAATTAGATAGTTCACCAGTGTCAAGGAAATATTTTCAGGTACAAAATATCCATGTGGGAAAGGTAGGAAATGACAGTGACACATTTTTTGTTACAATTTTTTTCCCCTAGGAAATATTTTGCTTTTCCTCCTATCAAGCTGATAGGAAGCCAGTAACTTGGCCTTTCCCAAGGAGATTGCTTTTGTACACCAGTTTTGTGTGTATGAACAAAATAATGATATGGCAGAGTCATCAGAGTGGATCTAACCAAATTTTCCTCTATTGATATATTCAGCACGCTATAGCTGACCTCATCAGAGGTCATAACAACAGCAGATGTGGGCTATTCTTTAAAATGTCCTTTAGTTCAACTTGTTTTTATCCAGAAGCCTAAATGCAGGATCATATGTTGTAAGTTATCTAAAGAGCTCTTGCATTTCAGGTACCATACAGAACTTTCTGTTTATTACTCAGCACTTTACTATGGAGTACTCAAGAGGAAGGTAAGCTTATGTGAGTTTTGTGCACTCCCCCCTCAAACAACTTCTGAATGCTTTTCCTGCAAAGACTGGGACTCAGTAAATACCAGCATGTGATATGTTCTGTAGCTGGATCCTGACTGCCTCCTCAGCAGTACATCTCTGTACATGTCTCAAATGCTATATCTTAGCTATGTGGTAGGTAGGCAGAATTTCAAGGCAAAAGGAATTACATGCCAATGTCTGAGGAAAGACAGTAATGCTCTGCTTGCTGTCACTGGATGTTTCTCAATCTGACATAACTATTTCAGAGGTAGCTTTTTCCCTTTAGAGAATTTCCACTAGGAAAGCAAAACAAGACTACAATTATTTTTGTTTTGTTTTACTATTTACACAAGTGTTTCCTAGATGTAATTTCTCAGTCTACAATTTATTGTTTCACCTGCCTTTAAATAAGAATGCCAGCTCTTTGACACTGAGCAGTGAGGTGCTTTGTTTCATTTTAACTTGTACAACATGCTAGCTGTGGTAGTGAAAATCTTTTGTCTTTCTGCTGTAATATTTTGCCACACCTAGCAGACAGACACACCTATGTCTCCTCTAGGAGCTATAATTCAGAAAAAGCAGTACTTTTCCCTTTAGTGGCATGGATGGTATAGGCAGATGTTTCTCTCTACACTGAATTTTTACATTTGATGCTGAATCAAAGTGCCTCCTCATGCCCATTTTCACTTTAAAATAAGGCTTATGATAAAGATTTCCATGATGGAAAGGATCCTTCCATGAGGGAAGGATGTGATTTGTTTTCATGTCTGGAAGAACATGACTCACGCACAGCTTAGCTGATTTTTGTGTATAACTTCCTTTTACCCATATGCTGACACTTAGATTTATAATGTTGAATACCTGTTAAGAAAGCCCAGAGCTTAGGTGGCTCTCTAGTCTTAATATCTGCTTATCTGCTTTTTTGGTGTATGCATTTCCAAAGCTTTACATAATTTATAATTACTCTTCAATTTTACTGCTAGAAAAATAATAGATAAAAAGAATTTGAATAATATTGCAGAGGAGAAAATATCCAATGTTGTTTCTGACACAAATCTAAATACCATATAACTTTTCAGTACCTGATAAAAAATAGAATTTGGAAAACATAATTAATAGTCATTTATTTAGTTAGAGCTAGTTTTTATTTTTGTATTAAAACGATTATTAAATAAAATTTTATAAAACAACAAATTCTGATTTTGATTAAGCAGGAACAATTTTTTTTTTCTTAATTTAGTTTGTACTTTTTAGCTTTCACAGTAGAAAACATTTCTTTAATTTCTCACATAATTTTAAGGAAAATTATCCTTTCCAGGCTTATGTTTTGAGGGCTCAGAAGAGATTAAAATAGGACCAGAATGTCCATTAAAGTGTTTGGATTCCAGATTGATGCTATATAATTACTATGCTATCGCCACTTTGCAAAAAGATATTTGTTGAAAATTACTCCTGTGTAGTGTTTCCAAGCCACTAGATTTGAGGTTTTCTTCTAACATTAAGGATATATCAACATATGTTACTTAATCTGCAGGAGAGCAAAAGTATATAAGAATGTAAGAGCATCATCTGAAGTAATTTAAAAAAGAGATCAGGATTTTCTTGTCCACCCTTGAAAGAGAATAGCTAAAGGAAAGGAACACAGTGTAATAACATTTATGTGTCAAAAGTACTCTTGGCATCTGTTTTTTATTGATGAGGATAATATTTATTGCCATCTGGATTTCCTAATTCATTTTTCTGATATTGCTTATCTGGGGTTGCCATAGGACACAAACAGCTGGATTAAATTCCATCACTTGCATCACTCTGACTCATTTATTTTTTCTTATCTATGAAAACTTCTTGTTGTAAATAACATCTCAGTCTTTCCCCTTCTGAAGTACTTTGCTCTCTTGCAGAATTCATGTGGTCTCTCTCAGTGTTTCTCTTGCTCTTCCTTTCCTCTTTTCTATTCCTGCTTTTTATTTTTATCTCTATCTCTCAGATTCATTCTTCCTTTTCCTCTTTTTCTACCCTGTTTCTTAGGTCAACAAATGCTAAGTAGCTCTATAGATAAATTTTAGCCTCATCCATGGGATCTAAATTTAAGTTTAATATTGGCTGAATGATGTAAGATGTTAGTTAAAGTTCATTTAATCTTCCCAACTGAGATTTCAGTCTACCTAATTTAGAAATTTTGACCTGATGTCATAGGGACAGGGCCTTATGGCTGATTCCCTGTAGCTGTTTAGCTGCTTTACAATATGTAAACTTTTTATAGTTATGAAGATGCCTAATATATTGGCTGTCTTCAAGCTTTTGTAGAGTGTCTGAAGCCCATTAGTTCTGTATAAGATTGTAGTACCTATATGCAAAAGAAATAATTGCAAAAATGCGATTTATCAATGCACACCACACTTCTTTGGAAGCTGGTAGTTTTTGTTTTTTTGGTTTTTTTTCTTCACAAACTGGACATTTTAGGAGTATCAATTCAGATGTAGCTGGAAGTCTTTCAAAAATGTAGATTCAAATCTGCCTCAGATTTTGGGTGAAACCACAGTGTGGCCATTTTGTGCATATTTATTTGAAAAATGCCATTTTTTCATTGCCAATGTCAAAAGCTAAAAAGAAATTCTTTATTTGTTTTGTGAGAAGGGACTTCTGATCATGAAAATGGTCATTGTTTCACTTTAGAATCTTAGTGTTGCACAGATACTTTGCTTTCAAGTTTTACTCAATTTTTTTGGTGTTTTTAGTTTTTTAAAGCAGCATGCAGCACATTGCTGCAAACATAAAAGATCTTTAACCACTCAGGACTAATTTCTTAGTATAACATTGAGCAAAGAGACATTCCTTTAGGTCAGCTACAAAACAGTGAGGAAGAATCTGAATTCAAGGCAGAAATCGTAGTTTGTCTCCCATCCCCACCTGAAGAGGTGCAGCTCTTTTGCGGTCTCTAACATCCATCTGAAGCCCATCTAACCTTCCTGTACTGCTCCTGTAGGTATGTCTCTGCAAGTGGCCCATATAGGCATAAGTGCACCTAATGCAGATCCAGCAGCTCTACAAGGTGTTTCTCCACAGGCTGGTTTGGGATCTGGACGTTACCACAGCACTGCAAGGGCAGTGAGTTAAATTTGTGAACACAGAGGAAGAGTAGGATCCAGGACCAGCTCTGATGCTGTTCAAAGAGCTCAAAGCTGAGGCACACAGGATGTGGACTAATTCTGGGCAAGGACAGCCTGACTCTAAGTTTCTACAGAAGACACGAAGGAGCAGACTGGGGTGACAAACAGATCTAGGAAGATACACCTTGTTAATATGCCCATGAGAACAGATGGCATTTATGTATGCCTATGTAAAGAGATGGAAAAGCGAACAAGGTAACAGAACCATTGCTACATCCTAGGTGCAAGCCAAGAAGGATTTCTTTTGGGAAAAAATAAACATAATCATGCTTGCAGATATCTATTGTAGTAGTCTACTGCATGTATAGAAACATGGTATTACAGCTGAAAACTAAATATTGTCATCAGCTGTGGAATAGGAAAGGAAAACAAGAGGACTTGTGAAAATTCATGCACATTGGTGTGCTGCATCTTAAGCATTGATGTGTCTTCAGCAAAAGATATCACTGGCCTAGGAAATATTTTCTGCATGGGTTGTGACAATATTTAGTGAACTTGCAAAGTCTGTTGAAAATATGGGTCCAGCATCTGGCTGCCATGAATGGAAAATTGGAAGGAGTGTTACAAAGACAAATCAGAGGTGGTTCTATGCAGCTTGGTTGAGCACCCTATTTATACTGCCCTGAATTTTACTCCTTTTTGGGGAAATGGTGCTAGAGAACATGTCATGAAGCAGGAACTTGAATCACTCTGTCGGGTTTCTACCAGTGTAAACTTCCCCTTTGTCATGCTCCTGCTGGTTGCTGGTTGATCATTCATTCAGTCATGAATCCCTATAACTTGCAAGATGATTAAGTAGCTCCCTTCAGAATGATGCTTTCATATGGGCCATTTTGTTCTATTTGGCACTGTGACAGCTGGGGTTGCATGAGAAAAATATGGAAATGAAAAATTGACATGACATTAATAATAGTCCTTCCTGTGTGAAACAGCTGGATTGAGGTTAGGTTGTTAAACGGAATAAACTGAGTTCCAATCTATGGTATACAGTTTTCTCTTGTGTAGACAGTCTACAGTATAGAAGACCTTTTCTATTTTGCTGCTTCACTCAGATGTTATTGATACATATCCCATTGAACGTAGACATGCATGTATTTTGAGAACCCAAGAACCATGCTGAATTGATTTTTCAAGTTGGTTTTGTGTATGTGTATATCTGTTGAGGTTTGGAGGGTTTTTTGAGTGGTTTTATGCTAATTGAAAGAGCAGATATTTCTTCTCACTAAAATCTATTAACTTCTAGGCTAGAGAGTAGAGAAAAACATTTACTGACAGTTGTTCATACATGGAGCTGCCCAGGTTCTTTCAAAAAACTTATCTTTCCTCAGAAGATACATACACATAAACAGTGAAAGGAACTGGCCAACCCAGGTGCGCTTACCTATTTTTTATTGTCATGGTATATTCTTAGATGAATTTAAATATGTGCTCATTGCTGTGGTTACCATCATGAGGGGATGGTTGCTTATTGGTGAGGGCTACTTTTGGCTATTTCTGAGAGTCATCAAAGTAAACAGAAAGGGCAATTAATATATGCTCATTTAATAAGTTTACTGTGTAAGGGTACAGCAAAGATTCAGTAATTTGTTAGGATAGATGTACCTTGTAAGCATTGTAAGCTGAGCAATGGCTACTCTATGCATTGTTCAATGAGAGATGTTCTTTATATTTCTCTGACATCCATCCTCACCAACTAGTTTTACTTTTTAACCCTGTGAGTGGTTGTTCTTACTTGAATTGATTTGTTGAGCTTTTTATGTGTTTGTACTAATCCTTGTGTTTTTGGCGCTGCTTAATGAACACCTCTATGAAAAACGAAAAATATTAGAAAGAAAGAAAGAAAGAAAGAAAGAAAGAAAGAAAGAAAGAAAGAAAGAAAGAAAGAAAGAAAGAAAGACAGAAAGAAAGGAAGAACTTATTTTCCTGTAGTATCATTACAGTAGCAGACTTGTGGAGACCGTTTTGCTTGCAGCCTCTCATGAAGTCTGGGACAAAGCTGCTGTGAGAATTCCGCACTGGAGACAGAGCTCAGATACTCAGGGGAGCTCTGCTGTCACTACAACATGTCCTTGACATGAGAACAAACATAAGAATTTTACTCAGGAGATTCAGAGACCTGTAATTAACATGTGCTGATGGGTTCCTGTCTGCATAAGGGATAGAAACAGGCACCATAGCATTTATTCAGTTTGGCAGCCAGCAGAAGGAAACATAATATCTTGTTTCTTTAATTTCAAAAAGAGAAAAACATTTTAAGACCTACATTCTACTACACTTAAGCTCTGCGTTCAGTTTTAAGTGCTGCTTGTCTTTATAGCCTGAGTACAACCCTTAAACTGTACTTGAAAGCATTCTTCTCTAAGCATCAGGTGCACTGAAAGAACAGACAGCAGAAAAGAGGGAAATGCCCCTGAGAAGACTGGTATTATATTTATTTTAAGCCTTAATTTATGAGAAAACCTGTTTCACAAATTAAGCTTGAGGAAAATCAAGACCTTTTAAAGATCTTTCTAACAGATCTTAGTAAAATAAGCAAAAAGCCTTAACATTTCTCTTTTTTTTACTTATAAAAGTATAATTTGCCATTCTGTATCATGTCACAAAACAAAGACAAATTCAGATACGGAGTTATTGTACACTGAATTTTCCTCTTAATAAAATTTGAGCAGAATTAATTACAAGGGACTTTCATAATGACAGGCTAAGGACATACTCGACTCATTGTGTGGGCCCTTGATAGAGACTTTTCAGGAGTATTTCTGTGAACTAATTCTGTTCTTTCACAAAAATAGGTAGGATGAAGAAAGGAAATGTGCAGTAATCAATTGTCTGCAAAAATAGCAGCAGAGAATGTTACAAGTAAGATTTCTTCTCTAGTGTGTGTGTATTGTAACTACCTATGATGAGTCAGATTTATTTCTGCTGGAACTGAATTGCAGTATTTAAGTGCAGTATTTTAGTGTCAAGCCATATTGGACTTTAGTAGCACATCCTAGAGTGCTTGAAGACGTTAGAAAGATACTGTATCTTATAAATGCTAACTAATTGTAGTATTTTATTTCAGAAGCTTTTGTTAGGACCTTAGAGATTAAAAGCTCATATTGACACCATGTTCTACTTTTATGAAGACACCAGCAACAGCAGCAGCAGTACTTTCTGATGGATAAGCAGGATCAGATGAAAAAGAATCTAACATTAGAATTGACACCTCTTTCAGGTCCCCTTTACACTGCATTCCCCCACCACAAAAAAAAAAAAAAATCTTCCTGCTTGCTTCCTAGATTTTCAAAAACACAAACAACTTCTTTTTTTCTTTTTTTTTTTATTTTTTCATTTAATTCTATCTTTTTTTCAAATGGAGCTACTGGGAATACTGAGAAAGCATGAAAACATTCCTTTTAACATTATTTCTAGCTTGGTTTTGCAAAGTTCCCATTTCAAAGAAGTGTGTTATTATCACACTGGATTTGTTAGGCTGTGCTTGGAACTCCCAGCCATGAGCCAAACACAAAGTTATTACAATGTAGTTCAGACATTAACAAATAGAAGAACACAAAAATGACCCTAGCCTTGGGTAGCAAAAAATTACTTTTGGAGTTCAAAGCTGCACTATGATTGTCTGTTTGTTGCAGTTCAGACATTCCCCTTCCACCAGTGTATCTGCAATGTGTGACTTTGATCATAACTGCTGCTCCTGCTTGCCCTGTGCCTGCTTGTTTTGGCAGTTTCGATGGCAGAGCGCGCCGGGCCCCTTTCATGTGGTTTGTGTCACATGTGCTGCTGTGCGAGACACGCGCGGCGCTTTGGGAGCGCTCGCCGCTTGCTGCTCTGCCTGCTCTGCTGTGCTTCCTCTGCAGATGGCTTTCCTGGCTCCCATGGACCATTTGTTTGTTCAGTTTCTTTTATGGTGTGTACACCCACCCCATGCAGTTCCAATGAAGTATGTGTTGTTTATTTCCTCTGCTGTCCGGCTCTGAAGGTTTAGATCTAAGGAGGCAATCACTAAGTAAGTCCAACAACAGTCCTTAACGCAACCTGTCTTCTCCTGGGATGACTAATCTTTTCCCTCTTGCAAATGTGGAAGTCTCTACTTTTTAACCCTGTAGGGACTAATTTTAGCTATCTTACCACCAGGCACCCACTGTGGATGAGATATCCTCCTGAGGCAGGCCTGAAATAGGTGGACAGATTTGTGTCTCTCAAATGACTTTTGTTTCTCTCTCTATTGACAAGGAGGAAGACTAGATGACAAACGTGAGCTAATTGGCTCACTTTGAGATAGCAATGTCTGTGTGAGATACATCCCCCTTCAGGGACCCAGGCTTTGTGGTGGTATGCATGAATGCTCTATACTTGCAAACTGATCTCTGGCATTTTTTCATCAGCTAATCCTCTTATCAGCACTTTCCATACTGCTTTACTCATGAGGACATAGTGGAGAGCCGGTGTCAGCGCAGGGGCATGCGAGTGTAAAAGATAAGGCTAAGAGCCTCTTTTCAAGTGGGTCAGTTCCAGACTCACAGGAGTTATTTATTCACTATATAAAACAGCAACAGACTAGCCTAGGTAAGAAGGGCAGGGACAAAGAATGTGAGAAAGTGTTGGTGAGAAAGAAGAGTAAAACCCCAGAACCTGATAAACAGAAAACCCCTGGAACAGTAGGAGGACAAACCTACTGTGGAATATTGCAGGTGGAAGATTTAGCAAATCCTTATAGTCTGAGCTAGAAGTGCAAGCTGAGAAAGGTCAGGCTTTCCATGATGTTAATGGTCCCACTGACATACTTCTTGAAAAAGCTGAATGTGTGCCATATACTTTATTTATACCAAGAGCTATTTATTCCACTATCAAGACTGATGTTTTCATTAATAACTCTGCTGGTTTTGTTCAAGAGTAAAACTGTCAGAACCAAGGTAACAATGGTAAGTTAAAGCATTTTTGCTGATCCATTATTTTTCTCCAATATTTTTCATAATTTTTACAACTTCTATATTTAAAGGTGTGCATTAAGTAAAGTAACCAGCCACATCTGGGAGAAATGAGGCTTTCTCACATCCAAAGCAAAAGCTTGCTTACTGGCAGAGCTGTTAAAATAATCCAGTTTTTACATGTGTATCCTGAAATAGTATTGAAAATATCAAATAAATCATTAGCAGCAGCAGCAAGATTTTTATTTTAGTTGTTGTCCAGCAGTAAGAAAGACCTTATAGATATAGACTTCTTCATGTTTACCTTAGGATTGGCAAACTGATCCTGCCTGCAAAATCCATGTGAAAGTCCCTGTGATGGCAGTGGCAGCTCTGCTCATGGGCGACACACACAATCTGTTCCCACATGCAGGCTGCAAGATCTGTAGTGAAGGAGATTTTAAACCAGCAAGGTTATTACCTGGAGAAAAACTGGCATTGCACTAACTCTGCACATCAGTGTTATTGTTGCAGCAGAAGGCAAAGATCAAAAGGCAATAAATGTGAATCTGTGAGACCTGGGAGAAATGACAGGGTTCAAAAGTGGTTACTTGCTCTCTTACCAGACAGGTATTATATATAAGGGCAAACTGTTACTGCTTCATTTCTAGTATGGTCTTTATCCATCCCTTAGGAGTTTCCTGTACAAAATTGTTGGGAGAAAGTCCTCCATAATGTGAATTACAGGTAAGAATTCAGTCCTATGCTCATGAAGCATCCTGTTCTAGTCACTGGAAGTCAAGCCTGTAAAGGAGGCAAGATTGCATGTAATCTGCCTTTTAAGAATTTATTATTTCTTTCCCTGAAAATTGATTAAAAATAAAATGAAAATAATGTTCTCTACCACTGGCACAAGATTTACAAGGCTTCAAAGCAATGGACTGCTCATAATCTCTAGACATTTCCTGACTGCCTGCAAAGGTCATCTTAGAGTGACTGGGGGAAACTGAAAAAGAGTTATCTGAAGGCTAAATAAGGTGAAGGTTGCTGTGGCTAAAGTTCAAGTTTATTTACGCAGAATAAAAAGGAGAAGTGAAAAGTTTGCTGACTTATTTTCCAAAGCTTTGGTTCATCTAAAAGACAATGAAAATTAAAAATAAAGGGAGCGGAATGTACAGTGACATAATAGAAACAGCAGTTAGTGATTGTTCCTGGCAATAAATAAGGACTTTTTCCTTATTTATCTTATTCTAACCCAGACAGTGATATCTGTAATATTGCTGTTATTTTCTATCTTGAGAAATCTTTGAGGCTGAGGCCTTATATTTTTTCCCATCTGGAAAAATTGCAAGTATCTTGACACTATGGAAGGAACATAAAATTCCTACAAGCAGTGGAAATAAGGAAGCACAGGTTTATGTAGTTGTACATGTTTTTGTTGACATTTATAATGCAGTCCTCAACAACAAAATGATGTGTGATTCTTCTGTATTCCTTACAGTATTCCAGAGACGTGTGGCAGCACATTGTGGTGACTTGACCTTGGCTGGATGCCAAATGCCCACCAAAGCCACTTTATTGCTACCCTCCCTCAATGGGACAAGGGAGAGGAAATTTAATGAAAGCTACATGATTTGAGATAAGGGCAGGAGAGATCACTCACAGATTACCATCGTGGGCATAACAGACCTGACCTGGAGAAATTAATCAAATTTATCACCAATGAAAATCAGAGCAGGATAACAAGAAGTAAAACAAATCTTAAAAACACTTTCCTCCCACCCCTCTCTCCTTCCCAGGTGTAACTTCATTCCCACTTCTCTACCTTCTCCCACCCAGAGGTGCAGGGAGACAGGAATGGGAGGTCACAGCCAGTTTACATGTTGGGAGTCCCCTTCCCTTCCCTTCCCTTCCCTTCCCTTCCCTTCCCTTCCCTTCCCTTCCCTTCCCTTCCCTTCCCTTCCCTTCCCTTCCCTTCCCTTCCCTTCCCTTCCCTTCCCTTCCCTTCCCTTCCCTTCCCTTCCCTTCCCTTCCCTTCCCTTCCCTTCCCTTCCCTTCCCTTCCCTTCCCTTCCCTTCCCTTCCCTTCCCTTCCCTTCCCTTCCCTTCCCTTCCCTTCCCTTCCCTTCCCTTCCCTTCCCTTCCCTCCTTTTCTCTTCCTTTTTACAGAAAAAATATCTGGAGTAGGGCAATGGAAAGTGTTTGGGAATATGCTTCAGGAGCAAGTACAAATGGAAGGAAATCTCTGATCTTACTTCTTATTGATCTTATTGATAAAAAGAAAGAACAGACTCTTTATCTAAACTATATAAATGTGAAGAAAAAAAACCATGGTAGCAAGCGCAAGAAATGAATGCACTCTACTGAAAGATCTAGTATTTCTTCAAAGTTAAACTAAACATGAACAGGAGTGGGGATTTTTCTTTCTGTGTAGTTCAATGAATTAGCAAGAGCAGGATCAATGATGTCACTGTCATCCAGGATTCTCATCTGGTGTCACTTTTCACTGGCATGCAGCTGTTAGGAAAGAGAAGGCTATGAAAAAGTGGTGAACAAGGGAATAAATAATTAGAAAGACTCAAAAGTGAGAGGAGCGAATTAAAATGTAGTTGAAAAGGGGAAAAAGATCAGATGGAGAAAAAACTCAGTTAAAAAGATGGAGCCCCAACAACACTGGTCTGCCAAAGCACCCATGTTTTCTAAAGCTATTTTCATCAACATGCTGAACTTGCATCTTGTCTTGGTTGTCTTAACAGATTTTTGAGTTTTTTCTGGGGGACTTAGAGTCTTTCTGTAAAGCTCAGTGGAGCCATCTGTGGGATGGACATTAGCTGAAGACCCCTCCCACATTCTCAAATGTCTGACCACTTGGATTTAATTCTGAGAGGTCATTATAACAGGAAAGTGTGCTTTGGAATCCCCTGGTTCCTCACAGGAAGCTTACTGAAATATTATGTGCATGGGCAGAACTTAAGACAGAAACAGGTCAGATACATGGGAGGTCTTTATTTCTGCATGCCCTTGCTTAAACTTGTAGTGTGATATTGCAAAATCATAGAAGAGAATCACAGAATAGTCTGAGTTGGAAGGGACCCACAAGGATGGCCGAGTGCAGCTCCTGGCCCTGCACAGGACGCCCCAAGTGTCACACCATGTGCCTGACAGCAGTGTCCTGCTGCTTGTGAGCTCTGTCAGGCTGGTGCTGTGACCACTGCCCTGGGGAGCTTGTTCGAGTGCCCAGCCACCCTCTGGGTGAAGAACTTGTTCTAAAATCCACCCTAAACCTTCCCTGACACAGCTTCCTGTCATTGCCTCACAATCACATATAACATGGTGACAAAGCCCATTTCATTGTAGTGTACATAGTAACAGCAGGCCAGCAAACAAAATAAACAATCTGAGTGATAAAGCCCCACCTTAAGTGTTAAAGACACACAGTAACCAAGAACAGGAGTGCAGCACTAAGTGTCAATATCTCCTGTTTCTGACTAAATTTTTGTGGTTGGCTGTTGTGCATGTGCAATGTGTGCAGTGAGAAGCAAGGGAAGGGCTAAGTGGGGAGCCTTGGGGAGCATTCTAACTCCTTATCTGGCTACTGTGATTGTTGGGGGTCAGGAGGGAGGTGGGCCTGGTGAGAGCTGTTGTGGCCATGCTTTGAGGGATGAGTTACTGCCCTCTCCAGCAGGGAGGACAGCCAGTGCCCAGGATAGCCTGAGTATGCTGAAGTGGACCTAGTTTCCAGGGGAAAGAAGAAGCTTACCCACACTTGGAAGCCTCCAAGAATGTCTGTTTTCTGAGGCTCTACCCCACAGCACTATTTCAGTAGGAAAGCTGCAGTGATGCCTTCACTGAGGCACTGCAGTAGCTTTGCTTATCCCTTGTGTTCCCTGGTTGCAAAAAAATTAAATTTGTTATGTGACTCTCATGATAGGAGGGAGGTAGATTTTTGTGTAAAAGCAAGTTGCAGTCAGCCCAAATAGCTGAACAGATGAGGAAGGCCATGGGACTTTTGTCTGGTACGATGCTGAAGTGGGGCTACGTGTCTCACTACAGTAATCAGGGAGCGGCTGTCTGACCTGTTACTGCTTGTAGGTACAGCTGATTCAAGCTCTGCCACATATCCTGCTAGGGGCTCAGCAGAGATGAAAACAACTGCTATCTACTTTTTGGGTAGATGTATGAGGCAAGAAGTCCCTGTCCTGCCTTGAACTTGGACTTTGGGAGGGACTGAAACAGCAAACCACCTTAGAAGGAAAAGGGAAAATTCTGGTGATAAACTTAAAAGCCTAATGTCTGAGGGTGGACTTGTGTGCATGTTTGGCTGTGAATCCCCAAATGTATAGCACAGTGTTAGGAGTGGGTACTTGGAATATGAAGAATGCCTCTGGCTTCCTGTATGCATTCCTCCCAATATGTGTCTTAATTGCTGATGGTTTTTCATTTGGGCGTCTTTACATGATCTTTTATAGGCTTGATTTCACAGAAAATAAGCCCACAGAATGTGACCCATAGAGCTGTAATTCTAAGATGCTCTTGTATAATTTGTGGTCCTAGATATTGTACCTCAGCCATGGAGCAGAGAGCAGAATGGCATCATACAGCAGAGAAGCCTTGCTGGCCCTGGAGACAGTGGTTGTCTCGCTTTCACTCTAAATGTGTTTCTATATCTTCCTTCCCTGACAGGCTGCTGTTTTGTCCTCCCAAAGCCATCTGTTAAGCAGGCTGAACAAGGATGGGTCCATCAACCTTTCCTCACTGGGCAAGTGCTTCAGCCACCAACCATCTTGGTACCTCTCTCTTGAACTTCATGAGCTTTATTAGCGTCTTTCATGTCCTGAGGGGCTCAATACAGAACTGAATGCAGATTCTAGATATGGTCCAACAAGTGCTCTGAGTAGAGAGGCTGATTGCTTCCCTTGCTGTTCTACCTCTGCACCTGTGAATGCAGCCCAGGGTGCTTTAGGCCTTCACTGCCATCAGGAGACAATGCTGGCTCATGTGCTGCTTGACCTCCCTCTCTGTCTACAAGGTACTTCTCAATATCACTGGTTCCCACCCAGTCCCTACCTCCAGCAGTGCAGGAGTGTTTTCTTTCCCAGCGGAGGTCTTGCCATCAGAATTTTATGAAGTTTCTGTCAGCCCTTTCCCCCAGCCTTCTAAGCTCTAAGTGGCAGTGCTGCTCTCATCTGTTAACTGGTTTCTGCCAGTTTAATGCCATCTGCAAACATGACTAACCTTCATTCTATTGTGTTCTCCAGATTGTGAGAGGCAGATGTTAAACAGGATGATCCCAGGACAGACTCCTGCTATTCACTCTAATAGCTAATCCCCAAATGTATAGCACAGTGTTAGGAGTGGGTACCATGAGCTAAGCCAACCTCTTGGCCAGTAATGATCCTTCTTGTGCGCAAGATTATTGCAAGAGAGTGCTTGGAAGTCTTGCTAAAGTTGAGGAAACTGCTTTCCCTTATCCACAAATTTAGTCATTTTATCATAGAACACAATCAGATGGGTCAGACATTATTCACCATGAGACTATCCATGCCTTTGCCTGTTCACAGGCAGAAGTAGTCATTGCCTGCCTGAAACACCAACTTCAAGTGCCTGAAAGGAGTGTAGGTCAGTTTTATGACAGGAAACAAACTGCTTTCTGTGTATTTTAAACTGCTCTGTCACTTCAGTGTTCTAATTATCCTATGATGATTGGTTCATAAAGTTATAAATCATGTAGGGAGTTGTTTCAGGCTTATTGCAGATTCAGACAGACAATAATGAACTGGTTATCTGCATTCATAGCAGTAAGCCATTTAAAAAAATTTAAAGAAAGTTTGGATTTCAGGGCACAAGGGGAGTCAAGTGCTAAATAGCATTTTGCCAGAGTTCTTCTGAAAACAATGGCTTTACAGTCAGTTGTTTTTTTTTATTTTATTTTTAAATATTTTTTCTTTTTTTGCAATTGGAAATAGCTCCTCTTTAACATGTAAAAGATATTTTCGTATTTTCAGGGAAGTGGTATGTAAGTGCATGCAAGAGAAAGAGAGGTTTCTTTATACTGTTGCATAACCTGAGAAGCTTTGTAGTTAGATACCCTATTTCTGTTCATAATTAGACTGGAATGTGATGTGCTAACCAGAAAGTAATTATCTTCTACCCAAAGAGTTTTCTGGGAGTTTGAACTGTGCCAAATTACTTTGTCCAGGGCTCTCCTCATTCAGGTACCTGTGTGCAAAATGAAGGAAAGAGTCACTTCACAGTTTTTTTGAGGTCCTCTTCTCACTCCACTGCAGCCTTTGAAAGTGTGATTCACTAAATATAAGGGAGAATGCAGTGAGAATCATTGAATGGCATCCAGACAAGGGGCTCTTGCTTCACAGAAAGTGTACAAACAGAAGTTAATGTCTTTCAGGCCTCATAAAACATGCCATAGGAATGCTAAATAGCAGAAACTTTTGGGTTGTGAATGCTAAGTAACCTGTCACATGCCTAAAGCAGCCCTACAGTGTTTTTTTCTCTTTAACTAGTGCTTTATTGAAATTGTCCTTTGCTTTCTGCTTTAGTACTGCCAGCTTGTCTCTTCTTTCCAAACATCAGATTCTGGCTGCTTTAGTTCATCTGCGCAATGCTGCAGCAGCTTTGATTCCTTGCTCTCAACCACAGGCTGCCATCTCAAATGGTTCCTTCAGTATCCAGCCTGAAGGAGCTTAGAGAGAAACACGCTTAATAGTCAGTGGTAGTACTTTAAAAAATCCTTTCCAGTAATGCTCTTTCTCTCATGTTTTCTGGAATTTGCATGGCTTCTCAAGATCATGTTGTGTGATCTTTTTCTCTCCCTCCCAGTTCTTTCTTTCCTGCTCAGAAACATGAAGAAAAAGGTGTCCTCATGTACTTTTGTATTGCTGGACTTGTTTACATCACTCTCTGGAGATACAGAGAAAGAAGAAAGACAAAGCAACTTGTGAGAACAAATCCCATGTTTACGGGGTTGTAAGAACAAATCTGAACAAACTCCCGAGTGAGATCCAGCTGTGGACAAACTGCAAAAATCCAATAGTTGCAGTGTCAGGAAGCCTTGCTGTGTCAATTCCAGTCTGTCAAGCTGGAATTCTCTTTGGTGCAAATTGCCTTCATTTTTTTGTTAGCGTTGCTTTTAGTCAAAATACAGGAGAGAGCTCCTGTGTAGAGCTCCACAGTATTACCTGCCAGTCTTCAGTGGCTGAGGGTTATTTAGGTAGAGGTTTTATTTTATTTCATATGTACCTATGTATATGTACAACCTTTTAGAAATAAAATGTTTTTAATCAAAATTGAAAATCTAAGGAGGAGTTTCTTAAAAAAAATGAACTCTGAAAACTTTTTGCAATATGATTGATATTGTCATTATTTTTAAAGTGTCTAATTAAAAAAATAAAAGGAAAAGCTTTGATCTTGGATCATCTTATGAAAACGGCAAAAAATAAGTTAAAAATATTATAAATTTTTGACTTTTCATCATTGGCTTTCCCGAGGCCTGCTTAAAAATCATGTTTATGAAATCAGCCGCAGAAATAAGTCCTAGATTTGAAGAAAAATAAGGTCTTGGCTTTGGTCTGCTGCTACTTGAATCTGAAGATAGTAGTGAGAATCCAAATAATGTGGACACGTTGCTGCTGGAATACTGCACTCATTAGCACTGAACAAAACTCTAACATTTAACTTGAATATACAACATTTGCAAAAGATGATCAGCAATCTTAATGTTGTTCACACAGATGTAGAAATGACCAAAAAATAAAATCAATAATTCATTTTAAATAATCACAGGTTTTTCTACTCCACAGCTTATTTGTTACCTTTTGTTTCTGAGTTCATTTGTAGTCATGTTTTTTTCACATTATGGTATTCATATCTGTTTAAATTGGAGAGCAAAATTTTATATTATTTCATTACAGAAGCATCAGTAAACATAACTTATGTCTTATTAATCGCTTCTCTTTGATCTCCTATTCTTGTAGTAGGTTTTTAAAACAAATAAACTAATACTATCCTTATAAATAGTGAGGCCAGAGCTCTGTGAAACGGTGGTGGCTGTATTATTAGGTTAAATCTGCAACAGCTGTTTTCTCTCTATGTGAAGTTATAGGGTAAGCTGAACTAGCCTTCACCCTGAAATCCTTTCATCTCTGAAATACAACCAGGAAGAGAGGTATTTGGGATGGAAAGAATAGTGACAATAAATAATAATAATTTATTATTACTTGGCAATAATTAATACTTAACAAACAAAAAGCTGTGCAGTAAAACTGTATATGTTTTGATACTTGGAGTTTTGTTTCTTTTCCTTCATTGCATTTGACAAACAACTGAGGAGTTGGTTTTTTACTTGGAGTTTTGTTTCTTTTCCTTCATTGCATTTGACAAACAACTGAGGAGTTGGTTTTTTACTTTTCCTTCATTGCATTTGACAAACAGCTGAGGATCAGATAGAGAGTTTGGGTTATTGCATTAATTAGTGCCTTCCTCACAAGCAGAAAAAACCAAAGCTGTATTTTCTTCCTTATTTCACCTGTTTGTGATCAGATGGATTGTCGTCCTCTAATCTGCTTAATGAAGTTGTTGTAAAGCTTCATTCACATTCACAGTTCATTCTCAGCACTTGGGAGACTGTCGTACTTTGCTCTTTTTTAGAATAACAAAGATGCTATGAAAGTTTACCTGTTTTTTGTTTTATCTTGCTAATGTGATATAAAGTAATCAGTAGAAGTCATAGCAAAGATTAGAGAGTCAGATTATAGATTAGTGATTTAACAAGGTACACAAGTCAAAGGGCTGAATGATGAAAGATTGTTTGCTTAACATGGAAGTGCAAGAGTTGCAATATCATGCACTGGAATGCGTGATATAAATTGATAAATAAAATAATAAATTGAACCTGCAGTCTGCACATGGTAGTCTGGAAAGGAAAGCAGGTTATTAGGAGGCAAATGGAGAACTGCTAAGAATCTTGTCTGGAGAGGAAAAAGTGGATTTTGATTTGAGAAATTAACAATGTGAAGAACCAGTGGTGAAATTACTTTTATGTGTGTTCTGTTTTCTAGTTCACTTGTGGAATTTGTTGTACCTTGTTCTTATAGGTAAATGTCTCTTTTACAGGTTCAGATTTCCAGTAGGATTTTAATTAGCACAGCAAAATTCCAGTGCAGTATCACAGTTTTAAAGTCTGTAATTTCTCAGCACTGTTCACTCCTGCTGTGATATCATACTGTAATAAATTGTTGTATAGGTTACTTATTTAATTTCCTTGTCTTTTGAAGTAGATAACAGTTGCATAGTAGATGAATGTTCATCATGGGTTTATTGTTTCTACATTGCCTAGACAGAGCAAATCACTGCAATATATTATTAGAGTGTCATTCTTAAGATTTATCAAAGCAGAATATGATTAAATATTGAATTTGTGATGATAATGAACTAAGTGAAAATATATACTGTATTATGGACTTTCTTTGTTACAAATTTCAAACTCACAATTTTATTTTTAAGAGTTTTTATAACTTGTTTCCTTCTGGAATAATTTTCTCCTCCTGATAGAAATATCCTAAGCTTCCTTGCATCATAATTTTAGATATAACATCATCAAGAAGAATCATTCAGAGGCACATACTCTGGGACAGCAGATGGAAAAATATAATTAAGACATTAAAAAAAAGCTCTTAGAAACAAAAAACCAAAATGAGTAACAATGACAAAAATAGGAGAAAAAAAGAAAATTCTTTCTCTTGGCCCAGATCCACGGTAATATTTGCCCAGAGTACACAGTGAAGTGTTAGCCTTGTAGGTAATATTTGGTGACATCCTGAGCACTGGAATGCATTAGTGTGGTACTGCATGGTGACATTCCTTGGCTGTTCACATCTGAGCGGGAGGAGCAGCCTGGGACACTTGATGAGTTAAGGGGAAAGCATTTATGGTAGCATGCTGCACGTCATAGGAAGTTACAGCCCAGGCTTCTACATATAAGGCCATCGTTCCGGTGGAAGCAGAGCGTCTGCAGAAAAACATCACAAAAAATAGCTTACTGTTGAATCTTTGAGCATTCCCAGATTACATCTGTACATTTTCCAGCAAACAATTGGCCTACATGTTTCCCTAAAATATGGAGATTCTTTCATTGTGCAGTCATGTGTTGGCTAATAGAAGACTTCCTGTGAAATCTGTAAATCATCAGTATTGAGGTAAAAAAAACCAAACTTAAAAAGATTATTTCAGTTAATGTTTTCCCGAACAGCATATCTCAGTAGAGCATTAATGCATTTATATACAATGTTACAGCTGTTGTACTGGATCAGAAATTGTTAGTGACTGAGGAACTGGCAAGAAAAAAAGTCCAACTACAATGGTTTGATGACTGCTTGTAAGTAGCAGCTGCATTTCTTTTTTCTTCACTTTTGTGTTACTTTCCAAATTAACTAGTTAAACCCTGTCATAATGCAGTGTGACCATCTTAAAGGTTTTTTCCCTAAAGCTGAGCTACTGAACTGGGGACCTAGCTCTCAGTCTGTTCTCTGCTGGAAGTAATTACCCCAGAGGTAAAAGCTGCCTACTTAGAGATGATAAATGCAAGAAGATGTCGTGGGGAAACCTTAGTTGTGGCTTGCAGTGCTGCCTCTAGAGAAGATTTCATCCTGCGTTGTTGGTATTCAAGAACCTTTAATTAACAATCAATTAAGAAAGAGATTAGTCATTTAAAACAGAAGAAAATATTAGTTGTGGAGTCCTTTGGATTTACGTGTTTTAGCTGGAGCCAAGTGAATGTACTAGCAGTGGAAATAGACTGTGGTAAGTTCTTGGCCACCACATTTGTCACCCCAAATGGCACAGGAATAAGTGTGTTGACAGAGGAACTGGTCAGAAATCTTGCTTGTTGGTTTGAAAAATTAAAACTCGTGTGCTTCTATTGCCTGCTGTAAGCTGGACTTTCCATAATAGGTTCAGTGGGAGAGAATGATCTAGTTCTGCAGCTTGGAGGGAACAGTCAGACTTTAAAGAGAGGAGCCCAGAGCATGTGCTCCTGTTCTGATCCACTGCTTGCTGTAGGAAGAGAATGGTCATGAGGCTGGAGCTCTGTTTGACAGAGTTCATGTACTAAGACTAAGGAACACTTGCTCTGGTTACTTGGATCTTGTTCTGTGTCAAGGTCTGATCCAGAAAATCATTTCTGATTAACACAGTACTCCAACTAGTATGCTACTCTATTTGAATCAGTTTGGGTAGTATTGTGTGTTTAATCAAAGTAATATTTAATTGCTTTTCTGACACAGAGCCTAAAATTTACCATTATATGATAGTAATACTATATAGTGACTAAATAAAGTAAAATTTTCCTCTGGGTAGCACAGCTGCATTGTTTAAAGGTCTCATGGATATTTTACAATATAACTTTGCTGGGAAATTGCCCTCTTAAGACAGAAATATTACCAAAGATAGTAAATATATAATTCAATTGGTTAATTTAACATGACTTCAAAGACCTTCAGTGTATAAATGTGCAGCAGCTCAGGATGTAGTGTGACCTTGAGCAATAAAAATTTTGACTGATCATTTTAAGTTTTAAAATATCCCTCTATATCAACCTTGGTTTGAGCAAAACCTGCTTCTATCATATAGCTGGGACATGATGAAGAGCTACTTTTCTACTGAAAATTATGATCTTCAGACTGCATTTATCTTTTGTTCTCTCATACTCTATTCCTACAATTTCTGTGCTTCAGAACAGTAGCCTGTCGAACAGAATCTGCTGATTAGTTCAACAAGTATCTTTGCTGTTTGCATAATATTGCTAATGTGGAGTTGCTTGATGAAAAGATTCATAGTGGCTTATTGTAATAGGGCTTAATAGTAATAAATTAGGTCTTTTTGCTTGCAACTTTCTTTAGTCGGGTATTTGCTTTATTCAATTGATAGATATGATAACATGACCTAGTGAATCCCAGGGACCAGATTATTACAGTTGTGATTTTAGAGAAACAAAAATCAAAACCTCTAGAAATCCTGTACCCGAGGCAAAAGTAACATGCAGACAACATGAACTCAAGAAACCTTTGCGTAATAAATAAATAAAACGACAAGACAGTGAATTGTCACAAACATGTTTCCCTTGGTTCTGCTTATTAGGACTAATGTTAGTCATTAGTGAACAGGAAGAACTTTCCCCATGCGTGGCTGAAGCTGCTGAATATGTTGACTCATGTGTTTAGAATGCATCATGCCGTGACTTATCCATGTTATATATAGATGTATATTTGGGATTCCTTGTGCATGACTAGGCATCAGTTTCCTCCTCGGTTACCTCTTGTGACTGAAGGTTGTATCCACGAAAGGGAATATCCCAATTATTACAGAATCACACACAATCACTGAAACCCCTATCCTTCTATTGTCTGTAGGACCTGGACTTGTGAATGACAACATCATAAAAAATTTGGGAATAAATGACAAAGCTATTTTTGGTAACTTTGCTTTTTTATCCAAGAGAGTCGTCCTTGGATAAAAAGAGCCTTTTCACACTAAGGTTCTCATTCCTTTCCTTCCACTACCTCCTTGCTCCAGTATGGCTTAGTTCCAACTCATATAGTGAGTAGACTGCAGTTACCTTTTTTATTCTAGTGAGACTGAGTACTAGCCGTGTACACAAGATTCCAGGATCATCATTATCCTGCATAAGAAAAGCATTTGTGAGACTTTTTGGAGTTAGTAGTTTGGTTTTTGAACTTCAGAAAGACTTTATGTGGTAATATGGTTGTTAAGGATGGCTGCCCTGCTCCACAGCCAGGTATGTCTATAGATCTGCTTTCTGCTGTAAGATGTTGTGCTCAGTTGCCTGCTCTGAGGTACTTCACATGCTGGCTTACAGCACACAGCTTGGTCATTGGTAACTTCTCTCTCCACTGACTGTACCAACCTTCTTTGGCTTGACATCATGGCAGATGGCTGTAATGAAACCTGAGGTGACTGTGGCTTTTGAATGGGTACTCTTGGCTTTGCATGTCTAGTTTTAGTCTGTTAATTAGCTGTCTATAAATTTTACTGAAAAAACTTCTGAAAGAATAGACAAATGTCAAAATTCTTGAAGGATTTTTGCAATGCAGAAATGTCTTTTTTATCACATAGGAAATGAATGTTTTTGACCAGGGAGGCCATGGATAACGCCACTCATTCTTTTGTATGTGACCTGTAGAAACTGAGGATGTGATAAATAGGTCAAGCTCTTTTCAGTATCTAACTCCTCCTTGTTTCTTGCCCAATAAAAGAGTAAAATAGCTGTTTCCCAGAAGTGAAAAGTTCTTTAATCATTGCGTGAATGGCATGATGACTTCATTGCCTAGTTTAAAATAAATAAATTCCATAAGCAACCCATTAAAGAAGGTAATTAGAAGAACAGTGCTTTAGCACACTCGCTGGAGAACTTTCAGTCCTTCCCTGCTTGTGGCTCATTGCGGTCAGAGGAATCTGGCACGCAGATGGAGTGGCACAGAGCTTTGTCAGACAGATAGCGAGAAGGCCAAGGGAGTCTAGGAAGAATGACGAAGCAGGACAAGCAGACCAAACATCTTAAAGATGCCTCACACATGCTCTCACCACAGGAGAGTGTGTCAAATGTTCTCACATGTGCCTTTACAAAACATTTGGTGGAATGGATTATTTGGTGAGACTTTAGGGGAAAATTTTACTCTACAAAAGGATTCTGGAACTTCAATTCTAACTCTCTTTCTTCATTCTTTTTCTCTTCTATGTGTTTAATTTTTCCATGTCATTTTAATTCTTCTGTGTTAAGGGCTTTGACCAAAGGTGATGTGAATATGATTCTTGTGAAAGAATCCAGTCTTTTCAAAAGTAATGAAAGTCATATTTGCTGTGGTGGCAACAGGCCCAGGCTGTGTTTAGTTGAAGTGTTTCTCATTTTGCAATATGAGGGAGAAGTTTTCATTTTGCCAGGATTGTTACTAAAACCACATTGATACTGAGGATATATGTTGCCTACTATCTAAGGGAGCTTAAAAAGTTTATAAAAATGTTGGACTCGTAGGAAACTGCTGTCATCTTTTTCTTAAATAGGCCCATGAATTTTGTGAAATTGGTGTTTGAAATGCATAAAACAGGAAGAAGGAAGATTTAGTTATCTGAGAAAAGCAGAAAGACGTGTTTTTGTTGTCCTGCATATAGTATTTAGAATGAATGACAATATATCTCTTTCCCTTCAACTTTCCATCAGTCTGATGACCTAAATGCATATTTAAGAGAAGATTTTAACTTGATCAAGAGAGTTTGTCTCTCCAAATTCAATGGTAGCAAATGTCTAATAGTAATCCAAAGAAAATTTCACTGTCTTCCCTTTTTGGAAAGCAAACCCAACTATCTGGCATATGCTTGATACATATTTGGGCAATACGGAAGGTGTTGCTGGTGCAGTGTGACGACAGCCAAAAATGCAGTTTGTTATGTCTTGTGAAGCTGAGTTATGGTATACTGTAAAATTGGTCAATTCAAGCAATAAACTGTTTTCTAGTACAATGTTCTTCATGCTTTCTCTTGCATTGCATCCCCATAGATGGGATGAGTCCAAGGTCACCTTCAATTCTGGCCACAAGCCTGTTTTTCCATGACACCCTCCCATTCCCCACCCCACCCCAATGATCTTCCAGCTTCTAGTTTGAGGAGATTAATTTCTTTCACATCTACTAGTCTTATTGCCTTATTGTATTCCTAGCATTCCCCTTGTGTTGTCTCCATGCTCTACAGCAATTATTAAAATATGTATCTAGCAATTATTTAAAATATATCTTTTTATAAGATACCTCCATAAGTGACTAACATATGGGAAGAAAAACCATAGGTTAATTCCATTCCTTTCAATAATTTTCCACTCATTTCCTTAACTTTTGTGTTTCATGCAAATTTTTATTCTCCTTCAGGAGACGTTAAAATTATACATTAGCAAAAGGGATTCAGAGCTGGATTCCTCTAAATGTTGTCACATCATACAGATGATGTGAAGAGAAAATGCCACTGTAAATCCATGGAAGTAGCTCTCCTAAACTAGGAGGGGTTTTATTTATTTGTTTGTTTGTTTGTTTGATTTTATATACTTGCAATATCATCACAAAGCATATTTGAAATAAAAAGGCAGTCATTAACCAATTGACATAATCTTTTCTAAACAATAATCTCAGGCGGTAAAGAACAAACCTACTGCATGACATTTAAGTCTTTCCATTTTCCTTCTTTTTTTTCTCCTTTTTGGGGTAAAAATGAGATCTCCCTGATTGCACTGAAGATCTGGATCTTTTGACAAAACTTAGTTTGGCAGTTTATTTGAAATTTATTAGAAATGAAATTGCATTCACTCCTTGAAAGGAGTTAAACATCTTAGAATAGGTATCTTTTGAATTTGCTAATCTTACTATCCCATAAATCAAGCACTTTGTCAAAATTTTTAATATGAATTAATACAAACTTTGAGTAGTATTTGCGCAGAAGGTACCTGGAGTCCTCTGGGTAGGCATGGTATTACTACTGTTAAATGAGTGGATTGCAATGTAAGTACATCTATTTTAAATAGCTTAAGAATTGTGTTTGTGACTCAAGAGAGCCAGATAGAGATTGTAAAATGTCATTATTTCATTGCCATTAGTGATTCAGTGACAGATTATGAACAGTGTCCTTCAGCTATATCTGTCTATACTGTCACTCACTAGCTGAACAAGTAAAGACATTACTTGTAAATTTTCATACAAAATAAGAGATGAAAGGAAACAGGTCACTGTAGATAATAATTTATATTGCATTTAATAAGTTGTCAGAGCAATCATCAGAGAAATGATTTATGGCTTCTGTTTACTTAGTACTTAGTATGCAGAAAGTTTTTGGAGTAGCCAAGCACTACAAAAATCTTCCTCAAGTAATCAATCTAAGAGGAACTCCAGCACTCTCAAGTAAGAACAGCAGCCAGCTCCAGTGGATATAAAGCCAAGTATGTCAGTACTTGTTTGACTTTCCTTGGTGTTACAGACTAAGATTGCTGTCCAAAAATCCATGTCAGGTAGATTGCAATTTTTATTCCTATTTTACATATTGTACAAGGCACAACAGTTAACTGATTCGCTCCAGGCAGAATTTTAAAAGCCTATCCTAATTTCCAGTTTGAGTGTTCCCATTATGACAGTGTTTCCAGGATCAAATATTAATCTTTGTAGGGTGGATACAATTATGACAAACCCTACAGAAATTTAAAAACTGAGTACTATGCAACTAAATTTCCAGAAATGTAAAGCTTCACTACAGGCTAACTTAGGCCTTAGTTGGTTTTTCTCCTTCATTTAGGATGAGACATTGCTTTTATATTCAAGGTTACATTATGCCACTGACATTAAATGGAAATTATTAGAGTAGTGGAGTTGACAAAACCCTCTCCCTTGTCTATTCCTTGCAAAATTAACAACCATACTGCATACATAGCACCTAGCTGCTTTATCTGTTTTGTAGCATCTGACCAGTTGCTCTGTTTTGAGAATCTTCAGGGAAACAAAAAACCTTCACAGGTAATCTGAAATAAAGAAAGAATATTTTGTTTTTTATATTAGAGGGTTTTTTTTAATACTTTCTTTTTAGAAGCTGTCCCAATTAATCTTCCTATCAAATTATCTTTAAACTTGTGGCTTCTTGTTTGCATCCCACTCTGCAAAAGGAATGTAATCTGTTTATATCCTTCTTATTTTTAGAGATGTGAATCTCAACCAGAAACTGCTCTATTTTTTTCCTTTTTATTTTCTTCCCCTTTTTTGGCAGTGAGATTTGACCTGAAATGCAAGTAAACGTTATGCTTATTTCGTAGCAAAGCCTCTATAAACCAAAACTGCTCTGTATGTGGGTGGATGGGAGAAAATGCACTGAAGGAAGTTGCAGTCCAGTGAGGGAGCTAGACAGCTTGGCTAGATGACCATTTCCCTTTCTCCTGTTTGCTTCAGTGAATTTTGAATGCTCCATCTAAAGCTGAAGTTTTGGCCATCCTCTCTTTTGGCTACCATTTGCTGCTGATTTGTTTCTGAGGGCAAATATCTTTCTAATTAATGTGTTTATTCTGAAGAGGTCTGGGAAGGGATGTTCTGATGTGAAGGGAAGCTAATGTAGGATAAGGAAACAGTCTCCTGTGCTGCTTGTCTAATTTTTTTCACTTTTCCTACATTAGTATCTGCAACCAGCTGCTGTCATAGGTCTAAGGGAAAACTTGACTCAATTTCACATTTTTGCAGCTTGAGTTCCATCCACGTACTCAACAGCATTCTGATAGGCAAAGCCTCAAAACAGAATGGAGATTGCTTTGGTTTTCTCATGTACAGTAGTTTCAGTCTGTTGGAGGACTAGTACTTAGAGGGACTGTTTGAATACAGATTGAGGAGCAATATAAGGGGTAGATACTATGTAGATTTAGAAAGAGAGCTTATATAATAGCGAGGGGGCAGTAGATATTATAGAAACGTGGTAGTTATATATAGAATATTTGAATAATATAAGAATGCTTATTATTTTTAGAGGTTTATTCAAACATAACCACTTTAGAATTTGCTTCTATGACATGGGTATGTGTGGTGTGTAGAGGTTCAAAGTTTAACCACACACAGTATATTGAAAATACATAATAATGCAGCTTAGTGTTGTAAGAATCTGTAGGTAATTTCAGATTGGAAAGGATCACAGGCTGTCTCTAGTCCAATCTCTTGCCCAAGCAGAGTTGACTGAGGTCAGTAACCAAATAGCCCAGAGCTTTATCCAAGCTTTCATCTTGAAAACACCAGAGGCTGAAGAGGACACAAAATATCTGGGCATCCTGCTCCAACTGCCCAATTGTCCTTATGGTAAAAGTCTTCCTTATTTCCAGTTAGGACCTCTCTTAGATCAAATGCTGCTTGTTGTCCTTCCTCCATGTGTGCTATGAAGAGGAAGAGGCAGGCTTTATCTTCCTCATAGCTGTCTCCCTGTTCCAGGTCGTGGGAGTCTGCTCTTAGGTCTCCCCAAAGCCATCTCCTGCACAGGTTGAGCACCTCTCATTCCCTCAGCCTTTCCTCACAGGCAAGTGCTCCAGCCCCCAGCCATCCCAGTAGCTCTGCTGAACTTGCTGCCATTGCATGTCTTTCCTGTATTGGAAGCTCCAAAGTCGTTACCATAAGGAGAACACAAAATAGTAGTACCCTCTATCAGTTCCTTGCTTATCTTTGAATTGTGCTTCTTACTTCTTTGTTGATGCAGGATATAAATTTTCCTTTTATGTTTTTTCTAAGCCTTCTTTGTTTCAATAGCTGTTCAGGTTCTATCTTCAATGCTTGTGTTTTGATGAACAAATTGACTAATGGCAGAACTTTCAGAATTTGAGATACTGTGCATTCTTTTCCCATCTATAGTAGATGTACTAAGAGGAGGGCTGGGCATGAGATCTGTTATTACCCAATACTTGGTTTAGAAATGCCAATATTCTGTAACAATGTCCATGACAATAAATAAACAGCTATACTCGTTTCAGTGTTCTCCCATTTCCAGAAATAGTTTCAGGGGACTCCATAAAGATTTCACGTCTTTCTCTCAATCTGCAGGATTCACACAACTGATCTGTCCTTTGCTTGCAACTTTCTAACAGTAAGGGCATCTTACTGATGTTGTTCATGTCTTGGATACTTAAGTGACCATCTTTAATGGGAAAACTTTTGTGGGAATTGAGTAATGTCTCAACTTTGTTAGCCCGTGGATAAGCCTGTCCTGAGTCTTTTTACATGGATCATGCATGGGACAGAGTATATTAAAGCCTAACTGTGGAACTTGGACCAACTTTCTGGTCCTGCTTGGAGTAGGAGACAGCCATTCAAAACTGGCTCATCGAGTGCACTTGTGCTCTAGGGAAGATTCCTCTAAAGCCTGAAGCTTCCATGGGATGTATAACAAGTGTCTCTACCTCACTTTTCCCCACACCAACCTTTTTCTACTTTCCATCATGTGGTGTCTACATCCAGGTCCATCTCATTTCTGTTTTGCTGCATTTGCTAAGTTTATTTCATTCTGCCAAAGTAAACACTTCTGCACTAAATAGAACTGTGGTACTTCAATGACACAAAAACTGTTAAAATCTGGGCCAGCTGTGTTATATTAGTTGTTTGGAATCTGGGTGTCTTTAGGGGTATCCCATTCTCAGAACAACAGTGTGTTCCTAGCTGGAGTTCACAAGTTAGCAGTGCCACTTTCCTCTGCTTAGAATTTTCATTATTTTGGCCGTGTTACATGATGCCACATGGAGTTTCCCAGAAGTCTGGAGAGCACAGAGCATAAACTCTCATAAAATGAGGACCTTCATCAGTACTCATGTGGCTGACCTGCCTAACATTGGATGAATCCTTGCCCTTATCCTTCATGCTGAAAAAGCTTTGTTAAGTGAGAGGGTTTGCTTAACTGCTGTTAGAAGGCTTAAATTTACTTTAACAGTAAACTTTTCTCTTTTGCTGAAAAAAGTTGAAGTGTCTAAAACTTAAAAGATTTAAGAGCAAAAGAGGTATAGTATTTTTATATAAACAAAATTGATATTACAAAATCTTGCCAGCTCAGGTTTCATAAGAGACTTGGCCTAAAAGAAATTGTTTCCTCAGACTAAATGTAAGCTAATAACTGAGTGTTTTGTTACTGCTGTGACCTTGCTTGACTTGAGCTAATATACTATATTTTAGTTGGGGGTTTTTGTGATGTAAAAAAAGGGTATGCATGTTTCAGTAATGCTGTCATTCAGAAACATCATGCTTTTATAAGCTATTCCCTATTTTTGGCTAAGGGTTGAGTGGAGGGTGGGTGACACACTAGAACTTGATGATCTACCCAGTACATTCTGTTCTTTGAACAAAAACTGCAAAACCCCTTTCACTGAGATTAGTTTGAACCATTTCAAGAAGCTATCAACACAGATTAAATAGTAGTATGGATATTCCCTTCTGAACTATCTACACATGTTAAACTTTGAACTAACAGATTTTAAACAAACACTGCACAATGAAGAAGATGTGAAAATGCTTTTGACTTGGAATCCCCGCATGTTCAACATAGTTTTATGCATGAATACAATCTAAGATTCTGGAAGTGTTCCTTATAGTGTACTCCATTTTTTTTTTCGTGGTGGGGAGATGTTGACTGGGTTAACTGAGATGTTGAATGACCTGAATTCAGTCTGAAATGGTTAATCTGATATTCTCTGTCCACACTTTGAGCAACACAGTCTACAGTACTAAATACCAACATTTCATCTGACCTTCTTGACAAACTTCATGGGTAAGAGCAATGACTGTAGACTGCTTTTCCCTAGAGAAGGTCTTTTTTGGCTTGCACCAGTCCAGTAGGAGGTTAGCAATCTGTCATACTAATAGCTTAAGTGATACCTTAAGGAGGCTTGCTTTTCTACTGCCTGAAAAATATGCTTTTTCTGGGAAAAAAAGCGTTTTCTACATTCATTTCCTATTTTAACCGTGTGTTAACATGATTCTTTAGGAGGTTTAATAATACTCATGATTTAATTGCACTTCATTGTTTACAACATGAATGTCAGCCTTTAGAGACAAATTGGAGAAGCAATTCTTGGCTGCTCTCCAGCATAAAACCAAAACTATTTCTGAGAAACTCTTGTTACTATCAGCTAGACTGTCTGGAGTGCTTTCACCCTCAGCTACTGAGGGCAAAATACAGGAAATTTGGTCCAGATACAGCAGAGGAAAAAAAGAGCACATGCCCAAGAAATGAAGCAAAGTTTGCTTGAGGATCTTATCCCTGTGTGCTGAAAAAATGAGACTCACAGTTTGTTCATTGAACTAATGAACTAAGAGAAGCACTAGGTTCCCATGACTTGTGTAAAGCCCTCTGAGTTTCAGTTCTCCTTTCTGAGGACCTATTGTTGATCATCTCAGTAAAAAGATAAAAGCAGCACTAACAAAAACTGAAAAAGGAAGATCCTAATAGTAACAAGGAGACAAAAGTACAAGTTAACACAGAGGTCTTGTGATTCCTTGCAAAATATGTACATGGTATGCATTTATGCATTTAATTATGACTTTCATTTTACATTTCTGATACCAGCAATACTGCAGATGACTTTCAATGTGGATTTCACAAAATCCCTGAATGACAGCTACAGAGTAGTAGAATACTACTACACAGTAGTATCACACTGTGAAAGAGGAAATAAAATAAAAACATTTTCAAAGAGATTTAAAGAGAAGCTTAAAAAGAGCTGATTAAAGACACCTGGCTCTTTCTTGATTCAGAGAGAGCTAATCCTGAGCATGCAACAGTCAAAGTAAGACATAATTTACACCCACTTACCTGTACCAGTAAAGGAATGGGGATAGGAATAAGCAATAAGATTTCACAAAGATAATCAAAATGCTTTCGTTATGTGTTTAGATTTTCTAGAACCTAATCTTGCAAGTATGATTGTGCAAAGGGGCTGGTATAGAATTCACTCATCGTTTTCATCTTCCTTTGTAGACATGTGTAGGAAAAGTTGACTCAATAGGGATTTCAGTTGTTTATATGTCTTGGGAACAACTTGAGACCAAATCTAGAGGCAGGTCCTATGAGATCTAAAGACTGACTGAAAATATAAATTACAGTTCTTCACTAAATACTGCAGAACCTTGCACTCAGCTGGTTTTGAGTGGGAAATATTTACTGAAGTACTTTAACTATGATCCTGTTTTTCCTTGAAAATCAAACATATCTTTGACTCAATCCAAGGCAGCATTAAATGCCTTCTGACATTGCACAAGGATTTTTTTTCAGGAATTAATTTTCTAAAGGATACATTGTGCTTATTTTTTATCCCACAAATGGAAAGCTTTTGTCCTAGGAGAACAACCTTTTTATTTCCTTTGTGAATAATGGCTTTGGAAACATCCACGTCACCTTGGTATTCAACATTTTTTGCAAAAGTTTCTACTTGGCACTTGAGAAAATGAGCTAAATATCTTCCTAATGTAAAGACTGGTATTTGAATTAAGGAGTGGCCTGATGAACAGGACACTAGTTAACTGTCTTGTTATTTTACTATTTATTCAGAATGCTGCATTGAGACTGGCATGGATTCTGTTGATGAAAGAGAGGCATCACAAAGCATGCTAAAATTAAGACTATCCTATAAACTTTCCAATATGGATCCCAAATTTGCACATAAATCATGGTTGAAGAATGATAAATTGTTTTTGAAGGCCATTAATTTAGGCATTTGTCCATTTTTTCTCATTGTTTGCTGAAATTTAATTTTTTTTTTGATCCCCTGTGAATATTTTAAACAATGAAAGAAAATGTTGTGGAATATGTGTCTAATGTAATTCCCCAAACATTTTGATAGAAGTTGTGACTATTCCGCTTAATGACCCAGCCTGTGTTACCTTTCCACTGTACTTGCTAAGCTTTTTGGCCTGGCTCTCCACACATACAAACTGATGCAGGTTAAAATAACCCCGGGGAATAGGGGATTATGGGAGAGGTTGATTTTCACCCAGAAAACCAATAGGTGCAGTAATCTAAATGCCCATACTCATGCTGAGGAGGTGATTATTATGCAGATCAGAGTTTAGCTGGACTGCCAAAACCAGCAGCAGCAATCTGTAGGAGGATGGTCTGCAATATTGTGGAAATCTGTTAGCTAATGTTTCTATGCCTCCTCCTATCTTGACATCAGTTACTGGACTGTCTTCCTGTTTCTTAACAGAAGTTTACTTCTACTGGAATTCTTCTCCGAACAGCCTTTGGCTTTGGGAACTCCTGGGGCCCCTGGTATGACTCTCAGATTAGGAAAAGGGATAGTGCTTTGAGTGCTTTGAGGAAGCCAAAGGTTCCAGTAAAAGGAACTCTACCCTGTGTGTTGAAACAGGCCATGGAACCACCAGGACATCCAGCACAGATTCAGACTCTAAAGTGATGAGCCAGACAGAGGAATATGTCAATAAATCCAGAGTTAGTGGTCTAAATTGCAATAGCTCCGCTGACTTCACTCATTACACTAGCCAGCTTTCCAAACAACTGTGTTAAAAAATGTTAATAGCATAATTAAAATCAAAGCACATTGCCAAGAGAAAATCATAGCAGCTTTTTTCTTCTTCCTCTAAAATGCTGGACTCTGAAATTGGATGAAAAATTGAGCGCCGTATTTAATTTTAGCACTCTCTGTGGATAAGATTTAATTAAAACAATCAATTAAATATATACAGCGCTCTGGAGGCCCTGAAATCAGTAGGAGCCAGGGACTGAAGTTTCAGAGATGGTGTTCTGAGGGGCTCTTCAGCTCTGTCCTCAGAGATGGCCATTTCCACCCACATCAGCCCTTTGTTGTAAATACTGGCATACACCTCAGTGCTCTCAGTGCTCTGCAGTTCTCAGAGCTGGACCTGTCTCAAAAGCATTGCTTCAAGTACAAACAGATCTCACAGCGTATTAAGTGTGCTTAGACGTGGCTGTATTCTCAGCCTTTCAACGACTTACCAGGATGTTATACCCAGATCAGCCATGGCGCCTGCCTAGTCCTTGAGAGAGGACACTGCAGAAGCTCCTGATAATGGTTTTTGGAGGGATTTTATGGAAATGTTTTCATAACTTCTTTGTAAAATTAGCCCATGTAGAATAAAATTTAAAGTAGTCTTTCCTTACCACTTTTTAATAACTCTTCTCTTTGTTTCTGAAAGTGGTGCAATAGCATCAAGGTAGGTCAGGTGGCATTATGTTCTCAGCAATATTTTTCATACACAAGAGTGCTTTCCCAATGTTCACAGGCATGGAGAACTAAAAAGCAAAGAGCCCTTGTTTCATTATCAGTACATGCAACAGACCATGCCACCTTTTTCTTAATACACAAAGTAATTTAATCTAAATAATTCAAACAATAATTAAAAAAAGATGCATGGAGTAATTAATGAACCAGACAGGGAAGTTAACGTAGAAAATTCCAGATAGCTGCAGTTAGCAGCCAATTATATGATAGGTAAAATAGTACTGAGACTCCCTGCTCTTTTTATAAATTTATGCCTGATTGAATAATAGAGTATACTATGAGAGACATAATGTGTGCACTCTTGAACTACTGTGGTCAGATGAAAAACTGAAGGATAAAATGGTATTGATTGACATTTTGTTAATAGAATAGCCCAAGACTCTGATTCAAACACACTTGCCTGCAAAAATGGTAGCCTTGCTCTGTTTTGAGGGCTTTCAAGTAGGATTTATACAGTTGCACACTAAGCAACCTTATACACGTTGCTCCTTCGTGCCCCAATGCATCCAGTACATGACTGGGCCTGTATTCCTGGCTCACTTCACAGGAAAAGAATCACCAATAAATCAAGACAAGCAGCATTTCCTAATTATCTTTCCTAGGTGACAAACTGAATGGGCAGTACATACGGCAGATTTGCTATATACTCAGAAAATAAGTCAGAAACTAAAAGCAGTCTAGAGGCACAAAAATGCTTTCTCTCCACACCAAAAATCTGTTGTTACCTGTTAGGATAGTGCCGATCTGCTCTAATCTTCTTAACTAGCTGCTCTTGGTATTGAATTTTTTAAACAGGGTTTTCTAATTTGTTTATCCAGGAGGGGTGCCAACAGTGATAGAATAATAAGTACATTTTGTATACAATTCAGACTGGTTCAAACGTCACTCCAAAGGAGCCTGAACAGTCTTATACTTTGGGAGTTTGCATTGTTCAAGAGAATTTAGCAAGAATCTGTGTAAGTGCATGCATGCTACTGGTAAGTATAATTTAGCTTTCTGAAGGAGAAATTCAAAATATTTTAGAGCAGTAAAAATTGAAAAGTACAGTGCACATACAGGGTTTTCTTTTTTGTAGTCAAGAAGTCATTTATGTCAGCAACATTTAAATTAACTATTACCGGTTTCTTAATCAAGACTTTTTGTGGGACATTTTTCTCTGAATATGTGGGCTAAAAAATTCCAGACACCACCTAGGGTGATTAGTAGCAAGGAAAAAATCAGTTGGAAGTCACTGAACCAGTAAATGGCACAGAGTATTTGATTTTAGTTATTGGGATCACCAGCTGTAAAAATGATTGAAAAGAGCTATAATACACTTCGTGGTTTATTTTCTTCTTTCTGTGAAAGCATTGAAAGAAAAATATAAGCTGAAATGATTGCTCAGACACTGAAAAAAAAGTTAGACTTTTTCCTGGAAATAGGCATCTCCTGATGTGGCTGTTACAGGTGACTTCTCCCTCTGCACCCCCAAAGGTTGTCTCAAAGATCCCTTTATGCAGGAGACCACAAGTAATGCCGTGAAACATTCCTGCTCTCCAGCTCTCCTGCTTTACAGCCTCTGTAAACAAACATTAGTTCAGATCAGAGAGTGTGGATACAAGATAACCCCTTCTGTAAACAATGTGTGACTGCTAAAGCTAACACAGCAAGCGTGTTGTCCCTCTCCCCGGACCCTTGCTCGGCAAAGGGAGTCTCCCCAGAACTCAGCAGTCAAAGGGTTCTTTGATGTGTTTGAGCCTCGTGCTGAGATCCCTGCTCAGTGGCATGGGAGTGTTTAGGAGCTGCAGCTTTGTGAGGCTGAAGTGTTGGGTCAGGCTCAGGCATGATTTGCAGAGTTTGCCAAGAGTGTGTCTGATCTCAGAGTGCCTGTGGAACAACCCAAATAGTGCATCTGATGTACTGGCATGCACGTTATGCTGGAATGGTGAGTGTCTCTGATTGCATAAAGGGGTGCTCTGCAGACTCCTGTGCCTCTGACTCAGAGCAGATACTTTCCAAATGTCTGGGGCTTATTCTCTTACAAGAAAAAAAGAAAAAAGAAAGCATTTTCCTTTTATAAGTACAAAGGAACATTTCACAATAAAAATACTTTTTATTTTTTTAAAGCAACTCACACTGGTATTTTTAATGTGTCTCTGAGCTCCTGATTAAGAGCCTAATCCAACATTTTCAGAAGGAGGGGTCTCTGACTGTTTTGAAAATAAATATATCTACAGAACTATTTCTAGCTCAGAAAATGCAAAATTTTTGAACAGGGTATATTCTTAAAAGGACCCTTATGATTCATTTATGTATATCCTTGTTTTTTACTTTAAAATAGTTCTTGTTGCTTGTCTTTTATACAAGAATCCTTTAGGTGTTGGTTCTTTTCTGTTTATTGTTTTCATTCTTAACTAGGATTTTAAATTACAAGGGGATTACACTAGGAAAAACCTAGTCCCTAAGTAGGAATCTAAAATTTAGTACTTTTATCCATATATAAGTTACTTATTTTAAACAGGATTTTTTAAAACAGGAATTACCTGATATCCCTGTAATGCCAGCATTGCAGAGAGCAACTGAAATTGTAGAGAGAAATGGAGATTTAGCCCATTAAAAAAATTACAAGTCTAAATGGACAGTTAGGAACAGTTATTTATGGATGAGTCTTTTTAACACCACTGTAAAGAGAGGAATAATTTGGAGTGACACAAGAAGATCTTTAATTTGTTATTAGTGGTGTTATCTTAGTCCTCTATTTTATTCTAGTCAGGGGAGCGGAGTCTTCATCACAGTTTTCTGCTTTCTATACCCTAAGTTCATCAGAGCTTGGGAACTCCAGTCCAGAGCCTCTGTCATCTAATACTGGCAATTTTAGAGATGAAAATGAACAAGCTGTTCTTTTAAATTGAGTGCAAATGGTTTGATGGTAAATTATTATGTCGAAGATCATTTTCCTTCACATAACCACCTATTTCTCTCCAAGTGCTCTGATACTCCATCCCAAGTATTCTAAGTGTATTTTCAGTAAGCAATATGGTCTTGACAAAGCCAGAAAGATATATTTTCCTAAGAAGGATCCATCAACTTGCAGAGTTGAAAACAGAGCATTCCATCCATGACCTCTTATGTCATTGGATTTGAGTCTTCCTGGACTTAGGATTCCTAAACTTGTGTTAATGCAGTTCTTGCAGTACATTGCTTTGGAGTATATGTCCATGATCATATTTTCCTCATTGGGTTGTCCCTGGCAAGGTCTGTGGGACACCTGTTGAGGTAGCTGCAGATTTTTCAAAGCTGCCACTCAGAGCAGCATTGAAAATGTCAGGGCTCTGCTCAGAGCCTTCCTGCTGCAAAAGCTGGCACTCCTGTGAAAGTGAAACCATGCTTAGTAGGTGGTATTAAGTGTGTTTATTTCTCAGAGCCAAAAATCTTCTTAACCCTCAAATCATATCAAGTCTGAGATTAAATCAATGCAATCTCCTCACATAAACACTTTGAAACACACCAGGCTGCTGCAATCTGCTCTGCAAACTAAGCTATGTAGCTCTGATTTTCTTATTTAGAAAAATGCACAAAGCTTCCTTTTTTCCTTTCACTTGGCAAATCTTCCTGGTGAGTTGAGCTTATTTGCTTCAGCTCTATGCAGTGGGTGAGAGAATGCTTAAACATCTTTGGAATTGCTATATAAATCTGCTTTATCTTCATTTCCTCCAACTCAATTCCAGCTAAAAGGCAAATGTAAGAAGTTATACACAAGGGCAATTTCAGGATATATACCCAACATCTGCAATTATTTCTACAAAGGCTTTTAGTTATACACAATATTGTCTAGACAAAATAAAAACCAATTTTCTTTCTCTTTAAATAAAAACAAACACATTTTAAAAAGCATTATGGAGCCTGACCAAAACTAACAAATCTAAGTAATTTCAAGATAAGTTTGATTGAATCAGAGCAACTTTTCTCAGTTCATGCTAGTAGAAAGTATACAAGTGTATAACAAGGCAGACAGAATTGATTTTGACATAAAAGTTTTCAAGCTTTGCTTTTCACTTAAGGTCTCCTTTTTATTTTTCAGAGCTTTCAATATTTTGGGGTAAAGGTGTTATGATTAATGGAAAGTAGTTCACATCCAATCAACAGAAGGAATAAGAATTAGTGATTAGTGATTCTAAGAGCTAATGAGGTCTCTATTTGTATATATCCATTATGAAGTATTTCAAATGTCTTCACTTGCTATTTCCTACATTATTTAGGTATTCTATAATTATATGATTCTTAAATTTGACAATATGCCACCAAATGTTTCAAACATTGTGTTACATTCTGTTCAATTTTACTGAAATTTTTCAAGCAGTTCATGAAGGAGGAAAAAGGGGACAATATCTTAATTAGGGGGTAAAAAAATTGAAGTGGTCTTGATGACATACACCTCTTTATATATGAAAAAATTTGGTGTGTACTGGTGGTGGCTTCATTATCTTCTGATCAAAACTAACACATTAAATGTGGAAAATTTGGCTCCAGTATTAGCTAATCCTAGCTTTTGTCCATTTTCTTTAAATGGGTATATTCTCCAAAAAATTTATAGAGCTGACCCACAAAAACTCTTACATAGACTGTGGTGTGGGACTTCCCTTACCAGTGAAATATTGCAAAGACAGAATAACTGTATCCAGCACTCACATAGTGGAATTACAACCTTGGTGTGGATATATTATCCATGGGTGCTCCCACTGCAGAGCTGACTGTGGTTATGACCCAAAGATTCCTTTGGGCATTATCTTTGTCCTTATTCAACCACTGATATATATGTAGCAGGAATAAGCTGGCCATTTGGAAACAAAGGGTATTGGCTGCTCAGGCTGCACTTTTGCCTTGGAACAGTTTGCCAGCACTAACACCGTCATGCAGCATACCTCAAGTGAAATTCTGCACCGTGACTTCTCTTACCTAGCTTACATTAGTAGTTAAATTGAGTCATGTTTTCAGGGAAGAAATATGTGCAACTTTCCTGATTAATTTTTATCTAGGTTTCCCTTTTACCAAGCTGCTATTCACAGAGAAACATTCCTCTTCCCCAAATACAATGACGCTTTAAACTGGGACTGGCTGGCCTGGTTTGGAATGTAAATTAGATTTTAGGTAGTAATTTCATAGAACATAACAATTTTCAGTGAAAAAACTGATCAGAATGTATAGGTGTCCATAGTGACCTGTCTGCCTTCCTGGTGCTGTTTTCTCTGAATAATCATAAAAGAATTGAGTTTGGAATGGACCTTTGGAGATCATCTAGCTCAAAGTCCTCTGCTCAGATCAAGGTCAACTAGTGCAAATTGTTCAGGGTTGTGTCCCTTTTGGTCTCAATATTTTCAAAGTCAGAAGTTTCAATTTGTGACCATTGCTTTAAGCCCTTCCACTGTGGCTCTGTCACCTTCACTATCACCATCAGGTACTTACATACACTGTAACAGGATTCTCTCCTAGGTCTGTCCTTTTCCAGACTGAACAGTCCCATCACTCAACCACTCCTTGTATGATCAGAGGCTACACGAGAGATTCTCTAAGTTCTTAGCGATATTTGTGGCCCTTTGTGGTACTTGCTTGTTGTTCCTCTTATTCTGGATCCAGCAGACCTGATGTGTGTCACCAGTGCTGATTAGAGGGGAGGGATCTCTTCCCTCAGGCTGCTGCAGATGCTGTTCCTTCTGCAGCCCAGGAGGCTGTTTGCATTCTCTGCTGCAAGGATGCATTGCAGGCTTAGATTCAAAAAATGTTGAACACGAGAAAGGTTGAAATCTTTACTTAGCAAATACATCACAAATTTTAAAGCGACTTGTTTTGCTGAAGAGCAAAGTGAGGTTCCCAGAAGTTTTACTAGTATCATGTAGATTTCAAGAGCATTAATGTGTGATCTTTTGCCAACATAATTATTCATGTCTTAGTTTGGCTACTTTGGTGGTTAGCTACCTAACAATCCAACTCTGGAGTCACCAGGATATCTTCTATACATTATATAATATATATAAAATATGGATAAAAGAAGAGGAGGAGAACTCCAGATGCTTCATGTTGCAGTTTCTTGCAAAAAAGCCAAACCAAAGAAAGGCTAAATCTGCTCTTTATCTGTCATTATCCTTTGTTCTTCTAGGAGATGAGGCCATGGAAGTAAGCATGGTCCTGTGTGTGTAAGGTTCACAACCATTTAGCAGTAAATCATTAGAGACAGATTTTAATACTATTTACATGCCAGCCCAAATTTTTAATGCCTAACTAGTGCTAAGCATCAGGGCTTTGGTTTTTATTTTGTTCTTTTGTTTTTTCTTCAGTTTTCCATTTGTAAAATTCAGAAAACTCTATGTCCTTACTAAAGGAAAGAGAATCAGAAACTTGGAAAGCATCTTTGAACAGCATAGAGAATCTTTTCTGTTTGCACTTTTTGGACTCCATCTTGTTCTGAAACAAAAACTTTGTCAAATACTGCTTCATTCTAGTGCCAGGATTTAATCTGATTACTTAAAATCTCCGTTGGATTTTACAGACTTTTGTAATTAAAACTGTTCAAAGTTTTCCCTCAGGACAAGGTGAATAGTATCTCTAGGGTTTAATCCATTATTTTTTTATTTATATTCCTTAAATCTCTTGAGGGCATTTTGCTTTTAAGTGCATGTTTGTTTTCATACAGAGATAACACAGAAGGTCTTATCTTTAATTATACTTTTATTAGTATGTGTGTTTTACAGTTTTTAATATTTAATACACCTAATTAATTTATCTAATGGTAACCCTTTAACCCATTTTAACTAGTCAGTCTATGTGATAAAGACAGCACTTTATTAGGAAGGAATTAAATTCATCCTCTCATCCTTCCCCTATTAATTTTCACTGGGAGGATCACTCCTCAGCTCTGGAAAGCCAGGTCCTTTGGACCTTCTTTCAGGTTGTGTGAAGTCCACATATGAGGGAGCCCTGAAACTGGAGGTCCAAGTGCTTATCCTGCAGCAATTAAAGAGAAGTCAACCTAACCTATATGCTGTGGTCTATATTAAATATTTATCTTTCTGATTTTGATTGTTTGTGGGTGTTTTTGATTTAGCTGATATTTACATTGCTTTTCAGAGTGATCTTTGTCAGAAATGCAGGCAAAAAATTTCTCATTATTTTAATTTCTGTGTATTTAGAACTTTCCTCCTAGCTCATTTTACTCCATCTCTTCCCATTGCACTACTTCTTACACCGTGTGACATTTTTAGAGTATTTTACATCTACTTTTTTTGTTTGTGGACCAATGAATATCTTCATGCTGAGCTGCCTTTGCACTTTGCTGTACTGAGCTAGCAATTTTTCAGGGACATTCTCTCCTCAGTATAAATTTCTATAACATTATGGGTATTTTTTCAGTATGTTTGCTTGGATTGATGGTATATTTTGAAAGAAAGTTACTTATTTGTGTTGCTACTAAAATTAAGATTTTTTTAGTCTTAAAACTTTGGAAGAAATAAATATTAACCTGGCCATGTTATTAAATAATTCTTTTTATGGTCACACTGTTATTTGTCAATTTTCATTACACTAAGCAAACTGAAAGTCATTGCTGAGTTTGTCTCTTTCAGGGCAAGACAATTAATTCAAAGCACTTTGCTTCCCCTTAGGCTATTTTGCATAGGGAATTTATGGTTCTAAAATTCCTCACGCTGAGCTATCATTCTGTTCAGTATTCCAAATGTGAATATGTTTTTGGCAATTGAAACAAAAAGACTAATAAAGTCATATTTTTAATGTATCTATCCCTGTTAGTATACAAGTAGTAATCCTATAAGATATTTGCTGCTCCCTTGCTAATTGTTTTAATGAAGATTGTGCCATACCTGCAAGGCAAAATCGATTTTTTAATTTCTCATGATCCTTAATCTTTCTCTTTTTTACATCATACTGTGTTGTAGAGCTCTTCAGGATCTAGATATTTTAAAAATACTTTAAAACTTGTTAATTTACCCTAGCTGCTGTTTCTTTGTGCCACAATCTGCAATTTTACATTTACAAGTGCATTGTAATGGGTAAAAATTAATTTCATATTTATGTTATCTCATTTCTACAAGATATCAAATCTTCCAAGATTTATTCCTGAGATTTTAAAAAAAATGTGATAGAAAATATCTGCTTCATTCTCCATCTGGATAATTATATTTGCTGTATAACATTTTCTCTATATGCTGAAATTAGATGACAGTGATGCTTTCAACAGGACTGAGTTAGCCCAGCTACAGGGTATTAAGAAAGGAAATGTGAACTCATTAAATAACTCAGTAGAGAAAACCTCACCAGTGGTTTTCACATCCTCCGTAAGTTCAGACTGAGGCAAAGGCTTAAAATTTAAAGGTTTTTTTTCCTAAAAGGCTGCAAATCCTCAATGAAAAATAGCCCCAGTGACACCAAGGGCAATTTGTTTTCATTTTAAGTTATAGGGTTGGAAGGGACTTTAAAGGATGTCTAGCTCAAGCCCCTTGCCATAGACACAGACATTTTCCACTAGGCCAGGTTGCTCAGAGCCCCATTCAACCTGACCTTGAGCCCTTGCAGGATTGGGGCATCCACCACTTCCCTGGGCGATTGATTCCAGTCCCTCATCACTTCAAAGTAAAGAATTTCTTCTTTAAAGCTAACCCAAACCTCTCCTCTTTCAGCCTTGCCCTATCACTACATGGCCTTGTAGAAAGCCTCTCCAGCTTTCCTGTAGCCCTCTTAGGTACTGGAAGGTGCTGTAAGGATGGACAACTTCTAATTCAGTCTTCATAGATGAGGTACTTCATCATTCTGGCCATTTTCATGGCCCTCTCTGGACTTTCTCCAGCGGGTCCATGTCCTCCTTCTGTTGGGGGCCCCAGAGCAGATGCAGCACTCCAGGTGGGATATCAGGAGAGGGAATTAGAAGGAGAGAATTACCTGCTGCCCATGCTTGTTTTGGAATATAACTGGCTTTCTGGGCTGCAAGCATACCCTGCCAGGACTTGTGGAGATTCTTGTCAATCGGATCCCCCCCAGTCCTTCTCCTCAGGGCTGCTCTTAATCTATTCTCTGTCCAGCCTGTATTTGTGCTTGGGATTGCCCCAACCCATGTGCAGGATCTTGCACTTGGCCTTGTTGATCTTCACGAGGTTCACACAGACCCACCTCTCCAGCCTGTCAAGATCCCTTTTGATGGCATCCCTTCCCTCCAGCGTGTCGGCTGCACCACACAGCTCAGTGTCACCAGCACACTTGCTGAGGCTGCTCTCAGTCCCACTGTCCATGTCACCAACAAAGATGTTAAACAGTGCCAGCCCCAGTGCCTACCCCTGAGGAACATCTGCTCCTCACTGGAGGACATTGAGCTGCTGTGGTTCCCTGGGTCTTCTTTTATTCCATTTATAAAAATAGCGATTATGTAATTGTCATTATTTTTAAATGGAATCCAACTCTAACAGAAAACTCTGTTTTCCTCTTAGATTGGAAAACCAAGGCCTTATTGTCATTTACATTTGAATGCCTTTGCATCGCTCTAATGGTCTAATAGTGGTCTAAAGGAGAATGGATAGGAAGAAAGGCTTCTGGAGATTATAAAGAATATTAATAGTCTTTAATGCATCAGCAAACAATTAGAAACAATTTTTTTTTGCAAAATGGTCTATCAAAAAGGCTTTGACAAAAACAAGAACTCATTTCAGAGCAACGAAAAGTTGAATCAGAATAAGTATGCCTTCAGTGTGCCTAAATAGAGAGAATATAAGTAAAAACAAGGATATTTGGAAAATTATCCGGTTTCATCTTTGAAAAGACACTAGAACATCCACACTTTTAACAAAGTTTAAAAATCTCTCTTTTAGATTGTGTTTGAGAAGGGGAAATCAAACCAAAATATTCATTGATAAATTAGTTAAAAATAATTCTTTTTTCCATAAAAAATGTTTTACATCCAAGGGCTTGGACTTTTTCATAGCCTAAACCTCCTTTTTCTGCACTCACAAAATGGCATCAGAGCCCTCCATTTCTGCAAGACTAAATATTGCTCAGTGTCAGCATCAGGCCAGGGTTATTTTCCAAGAGAAATTTTCTATTTGGGGGAAAGTAGAAAGCATTTTTGTGGCATGCTGATGTTTGAAAAACAATGGTTGTTTAGAATTGCTTAGAGGAGTGGAATGTCAGAAGCAGTCTGAGAGAAAATGGGTTTGTTGGCAGGAGACAGGCAAAGTGGTCACAGCCATGCGCTAACTGCAGTTTGTGACATGGCTTTTTGACTTGTGCTGTACCTAGCACACCTGTGGATTTGGTTGATGTGCAGCAGTATGGAGCTGTCTCTATAGGCTGTCCAATTCCAAAATGTACACTTTAAATGTTGATTGCCATAGCCAGAAGCCAGATGTTAAATTCCTGTAATATAATCAGCAAATCTAGAAAAATGTCAAACTTTTTGGCTAACAAAAAATTTGAAATCTCAATAAAGTTGATTTGCAGAATGTTTTTTCAACATATTTTTCTGACTTGCATGATGAAAAGCTGTGGGTTTTGAAATGACTAATATACACGATGGCTCTAGTTTAAACAACAGTGGAAGTTCCAGCCTGCCTGATTCTTGGTGGGGCTTCAGTGAATGATCTTATTGGAAATAGATTAGTTCCATAAACCTACATGTGGAGATAGCAGTAATAATATTAACTGCAACCAGATTTCTAAAGTAAAAGTCCAACCACAATTGCATCAGAACGGCACTGGACAAGTGTAGCTTGTTTTTCACTTACAAGTTCAAGCAAATCCTCAACTGTTTCAGAAAAATGAGCTTTCAAACCAGAAATACAGTCCATAAAGTGAGACAACTGGGGCACTTTGCTCTCTATTACAATATTCAAATGGCTTCTTCAGTTAGATAACTGGAATAGTGCTTTGTGTGAAGAGCACAGCTGCTTAAGAAGGGCTTTGCTTTGTTGTTTAATATCAAACATGAGAAAAGCAATCTCATGCAAAATTTCAAAGTATCAGATTTTTTGGGGTTAATTCTTTTATAACAGAATCATGTCTGCTTATGTTTTCATGTGGAAAATGTGTAGAACTTGGAAGGAAAAAAAGGAGAGCAGTTTTTATTTCTCATAGTTTAAAATTTGATTGAATCTCAGACTCAAAAATGTACTCAGGAAATGTGATGATATCTTAGAAGCATGCTTAAGTTTTACTTAAAACAAAAGTAAAAACTGAAACCCCCTTATTTTTCTGATTGCTCTGCTATGTTATGCATCTGCTATATCATGGTAGATGGATCTCTCCATCTTTAGGGATATTCAAGTTTGGTAACTTGCAAGAAACCCAGCTCTGTCAACTTTCCTGTCCCATTTCAATGCAATTACTGTGCTCAATGAAATATGATACTGCTGTGGAGAACCAGACTATCATTATCTTACTTCTCTGATTATCTAGGTTTTCTCACTAGGTGATAAACAGGCATTGTGTGGCACACAGTGAGGAAAAAAGCAAATAATACAATATGAACACTGTAGTGAAGCAAAGTGGTGCTCAGGCTCTTGTATCCCCAGGGGTTGCCTTGGTTCTGAGTCTGTTCAGAGCTGAAGAAATATAAATTTGGCTCTGCAGAAACCATTTCTGAGATTGTAAACCAAATATGCAGATCTGCTAACACTTCAGTATTACTTTCTTTTAATTTGAATCACATACCTTTCCTTAATTTGATTTCACAGAGTCATAGAGTCATAGAATTGTTAAGGCTGGAAAAGACCGTTAAGAGCATCAAGTACAACCATCAGCCTAGCACCACCATTCTGGTCACCATTAAACTGTGTCCTCAAGTGCCATATCCCCATCTCCTTTCAGATGGTTGTTGATTAAGTCTCCCTGAGCCTCCTTTTCTTCAGGCTAAACTAACCCCTCAGTTCCCTCAGCCCCTTCTCATCACGCTTGTGCTCCCAAACCTTTCCCAGCTCTGTCACCCTTCTCTGGACCTGCTCCAGCCCCTCAATGTCTGTCTCGTAGTGCGGAGGCCCAGAACTGAGCCCAGCCCTGCAGAGTACAGGGGCACAGCCACTGCTCTGCTCCGGATGGCCACAGCAATGCTGCTACAGGCCAGGATGCCTTCGGCCTTCTTGGCCACCTGGGCACTGCTGGCTCGTGCTCAGGTGGCTGCTGACCAGCACTCCCAGTTCCTTTTCCATCAGGCAGCTCTCCAGCCACTCTGCCCCCAGCCTGTGGGGCTGCATGGCGTTGGTGTGACCCAAGTGCAGGACTCAGAACTTTGCCTTCTGCAAAGCACAGCTTTTGTTGCTGTTTTCTTCTAGAAAGTCACTAGTGGTATTTTTAATGTCTTTTGAGTTAATCCCTGCATTAAGTGATGAACCACTGCCACTCACTTTTCAACATGCTGGTTGGGGGAGGGACTGGAACCAAATCTAGTTACTATGAAAAAAAAAAGATATTTCTTGTCCCTTAATATTTCTAGGCATATTTCCTTAAATTTTGCTAGAAACCAGCTTGGATCAAACCCTCTTTGTCTTTTGAAGGCTTTGGAATCATGGTGAAGTCAGTATTTTCACTTCTAGGGTAAAGTAGTTCAAACTGCTTCTTTCCAAAGCAGATTTGGGAACCTGTAGAAGTGACAGATTTTCTTTTATATCACTGCAAAATTATATATATCTTTGCTTTGATGACAGCTGCCCAGAACAACAAATTTATAATCCAAGCAGACATACTTAAAAGGCTGCAATCCCACGTAAATGCCTTCAGAAGGAAATTGATTTTTTCTAAGTGAAACTGTTGTCAGGGACTTAACGGCTATATGGTTCCTTGGAAAATGATACATGACATGGAGAATGTGAAAAACTCTCACAAGGTGTCATGGTTTGAGCCTGGCACAGAGCCAGTGCCCCCCATGAAAATGCCCTCACCCTGGTGTCTGCTGTGAGATGTGACCAGGAATAAGCAAAACAGGCTTTAGCTTAAACATAAAGAACACTTTATTACCTAAACTAAAGGAAAATAGGGAAAAACTATAAGGAAAAGAAAAAAAAATTGAAAACCTTACAAAAAAACCACTTTCCTCCTCCCCACTACCTTACTTTCTCAATCCGATACATTCTCCCAAATCACCAACTGCCCAGCTTGGCACCACACTTTAGTATACTCAAACTTCAGTTCATGAAGAGGAAAGGAGTCCTTCTTGTTCCATAGGCTTCCCCTGGAAACACACTGAAACCTCGTGTGCTTCCCTGTCACTTCAGCACCGCCCGGGAAAAAAGTCCTTTTGCCGCTTGTGACATCTTCCTTCCATGCCCAGTGCTCTCACCACCGTGCATGGCCAGAGCTGCTTTTAGGGTTGTCTTTCAAGGATGCCTTGTCTCACTCCAAAAAGGCACAGTCTCTGCTTTGGGACATCTGTCCCCCCCATATTTTTCCAACCCCCTGGGGCCGGGGGGTCCTCACGATGAACCCTCCTGGTTCTGAGCCACTGCTTCCCCCTAAGTGCAGTCTCTGTGTCACAGGAACAACTGAGTCCATGGCCACAAGAAAAGTCCAGCCAAAAGGCCACTCCAAATCATCTCTCCCCATTCAATCATCTCCACGTTCTTCGGGCCAGGTCCTTGTCTCATCTCATCTCTTATCTCCCTTCTTATTCAGCTTCGAGGAGGATTAGCATTTTTGCAAGGCCCCAATCATGAAAGAAAGGGGTTAAAACTTTCAGTCTCTGTCCCGGAGCTGCGGCACTCCCACACATGCTGCCGCTCCGGCCGGGCACTCTTCCCCCCCCTTCTCCTCCTGGGCCAGCTGCTATCACATTCGGTGTCGCCGGCTCTCTCTCTCTCCCTCCTGGGGGGGGGGGGGGGGGATGGCTGCCCGAGGGCTGACTCCCTGGGATCTTCCACCCTTCCATCCTCGAGGGCCTCCTCACCTCCCATCTCTGTCCAGGCCCAGGGCCTACCACGTGGCTGCCCCTCCCCCGCCCAGCAGCAGCGGCTGGACAGGGGAGGGAGATCTGACCTCTTCGCTTCGAAGTCCCAAGAGAACGTTCCAGGGCCAGAGCTCTGCTTTTTAACCCCTGTGTATTCTCGGAGGTGTGTCCAAACCCCACTGGCTACACCAGGTGCCAGTCTCAAACTCAGAACATTCATTGGTTTGACCACAGCTTCCCAGAATTCCCACTTCTTCCTGGTCAAACCACCACACAAGGGTAATCCATCTGGTTTTGATCTGAAGTGAAAAGGATGTACAAGTAGACCAGGCAGAAAAGACAGACCTATTATAAAGTTTGTTCCTGTGCTTTTATATATTCAACAAAGCAGATCTCATGCATAGCTTCGAATGATAGCATTTTCAAATAATTTTTCTTCAAACTTAGTAAAATAAAGCAATAAAAGAACTAAAGAGATTACTGAGAAATTATGACCAAATATATTCTCTACATGCATTATATGTAATCTTAAATGGAACATTAAGATTGAACACAGCATGTTCAAGTTTGTTTCTATATACCATTTGGCAAGAGGAAAGATATAAGGCTTTCTAAGGAAAGGACTGATTTTCATAGGAAAATTAGTGTCTTTTCCTGAAAAATGTTTTTTTTTTTTCTTTCCACATGCAGCTATGCAAAAAATCTGACCTTGCAGGTGTTTATTGACACAAGAAAAAAATGTTTAGTTTTTCATTAAAAGCTGCAGCAGCAATCAGTTTCCTTTTACTCACTTGCCCCCTCTCAGATTCATCCATTGACACTTCAGTATTTCAAAGGCATATAGTGATCCCTTTACATTTTTTTTTTAAATGCAGAATTCTGTTTTGGTGCAATTCTGAGGAAAGGCTTTGCTGAGGATTTAGGCTCCTTTAAGGAGATTTTGGAAATTCTAGGAATGCAAATACCATCTCACCACAAAAGCCATCAGCCATTCCGGTATTTTTCCTCTTTTCCTTTCACCCTTTACTTTTGAGGCTGAGGTACAGAAGTCACCCAACACTTGAAAAGCAGCTACATTTTTGTAATAATTCAAAGGCCCTGTTTCACCTTTCAATTGCGTGAGTGCAAATCTTCTAGTTATTGAAGCCTGAAAGAATCCTCTCAGGGTGAACCAAAGGCTATTATATCAGAAGAAAGTGCATGAACACATCTATTTCAGGTAACAGAGGTTTAATTTCTGAAAAGTCTCTGGATAAGTCTTATGCAAATATCTGACATAAAGAAACCTGGAAATTCAGCTGCTTCCAGCACACTGCTTTCTCTACAGTCATTTTGTTACCACTTGCTGCTCCTCTCCATCTTTTGAACTTTCAAGGCTCTTTTCCAGTGTACTTGTTTGTTAGCTAAAGCTTCTGTGTATGGGAAGAAGAAAAAGCTATAGGGATGGTGTGGTGAGCTCTGCAATGCTGCCAGGCTGTGGTGCAGCTGTAGTGGCAGCTCTGGGACAGCCCAGCCCGTAGCCAGGCACCCACAGGAACTGTTTTACAGAGAATACGGGCTCCATTGATCCAATTTCTTTTTAATGAATCTATTTAAAAATGAGGGTGCAGAATGTGGAATTGCCTTCATTCCTCTCCCTATGACAAGGGTTCATACCCCACTTTTGTTACAAGCATTATAGAACGTGTATTTAACTCCAATGCAGTCAGAAACTTTCTGGTTGAATGTGCCATTTTAGAGCTGAAGGTGTTAAACGAATGCACTATGAATAAAAAATGCAAATTAACTCAAAACCAATGTTATATCAACATTTTAGGACACTGTACTGATATATATACACAACACTTTGTAAACTGTTCTGGCTTCCATAGGTTGTTCTTAAACAAAAATATTGCATTGTGGGAGTGATGTTTGCACCAGGTGCAATAATTTCTTTAATAGATGCTTCATCTCATCTACTGAAAATGCTGAATCATTTACTTGGTCTTTTCAAGGTCGATAACCTTAGAATATTTAGAACTTTCATGTACAGGAAATTATACTTGATTTACTGACACCTCTAAACATATTAATCTGTTTTTCTCTTGTTATCACATGACAGTACAATCCTTTCTTCACATTTATGGTGCGCATAAAACCCTATTCCATTTATCATTCTTGACACACATCTGCTTGCACTTCCTTAGAATGAGATGTTTTCAACTAGAAATAGCTCTTGGCTATAGATATTTTATTTTTCAGTAAAAGTTAATATTTTTATTTGGAAAATCAATCCCTGTCTTCAAGATTACTTTTTTGTAACTCACTGCAAATCATGATGTGCTAAACCCACAGATTCTTTGAATGTCTAGCACAAGTGTTCTGTGGTGAAAGGTTACCTATTTTCTAGCAAACAGAGGTCACTTAGTTCCTGCAAGTGTTACAAACACTTTGTTAGTATTTGCTTAGAAGCATAACCTTTTCAGCATTGTTTATTTTCTTAACACTTGCATTTGGTCTGTTTGTTTATTTTTTTTTCTGCAAAATTGAAAGCTAATATAAGTCACTATTCATGAGCCTTTGAAAGATTAACTTTTCAGCTTTGTTCTGTACATTATGGAATGGCACAGTCACTCATCCGTCTAAGTCCAAGCACACACATATATGCAGGATGTCTGATGAACGCTAGGATACTTGAAAAGTTAGGTAATACTAGAATGAAATTTTAGTTTCCTTATGAGTGGGCACATGCACACAATTTTTGTCATAGGGAAACAGGTATTTTTCTTCAGAAGCTTTCTGTCTCATTCACAGTAAAACCTAACTGATCTTCATTTAACAAGAGTATTATCTTAATTTTTCTCTTACTTTGCAGTTAAATGGATGGCCCCATGTTATTTTAGTGTATGTTATTGAAATTCCCTTCTGTGGTTGTTTTCACAGTGTGTTTCTCCTTATGTCCACAGCTGTAGTCCGGGAACTTCTCATTGGTTTTCACAATATCTCAGTAAGAGTGGAGGAGACTATTGTCAGATACACAAAACTGAAATGTGGAAATGTTAAAATTAGAAGCTTCCACTCTTTATGAGCACAGGGTTTGAGAACATGTGCCTTTATTTTTCCTACAGGTGAATCTAGTACTCACCTGATGTGGACAGGGGAAAGTAGGGTCTTTGTGAAACAGAGTGTAAATACAGAAATTTTATAATCCACCATCTTGACACCAACATTGTTTACAAGCTTTTTTGCTGATAAGTGTATTCAGAAGTCTGGGAAAAAGTGGTATTCAGAGGCCACAGTCCACATCCTTATATAGGAGCACCCCCTTTAAAGATATTTGTTTTTCTGTCCAGGTTTTGCTAGCCTCAACTCCCTTGCTCATCTCCTTCTGGCTGTCTCTGTTGTAGTCTTGTCTCTCCCCTACTACAACTTGTCATCCAGTTCCATTTCTCTCATTTAGGCAGGCACACCTGAGAAATGTCATACATTTCTCAGGTCTCTCTTCTGGGCCCAGCCCTTGCCTGGTCGCTCCTATCTGATCATATATCAGGTTATATCATATACTGCCTCCCCCTGAAACACCCAGCTCATTTTAATCTCACTTCCAAATCCTTGTCTTGGGTTTCTAAACCAGTTTTAATGTTGATCTCTCCAGATGCCATTCAGTGACTGTCCACCTTTGCAGTTTCAGGTCCTGCAGGGCTGGAGGTGTCCAGAGCACTGAGAGGTGAGTGCTGTACTGGGGAGTGTGTCTGCTCAGCTATGCATTCCAAATCAGGAAATAGGAACTATGAATTTTTATTTTGCCTTGTGAGAAGTCTCCTAATTCCACTCAAAGTCATAATAAAAGGATCTCCTAGAAGAAACCATAAGAAATGAGGGGGTTTCTGTTCCCTGTCTCTGTCTTTCTGTGATCTTTCAGGCAACAAGGTTCAACCATGCATCTATTGGGTCTAGCAGGGAAGAGAGGGCAGGAAATGCCTCCTGCCTCTCATGGCTGCCAGACATGGTGTAGTGGAGGAACTGATGCAGTAGGAGAAGCTGGAGGGGGAAGCCATTCCTGTGCATGGCTCTGAATTCCCTGGTTTGGCTCCCTTGGAGCAGCCTTTCCTGGGTGCCGCCTGTGAGGAGTGCTGAGAAACCTTCTCTGGGGGCCTCTACAGGGTACAGGGTCTGTGAGGAGCATGGCCATGTTGGTGCCCTGACTTCTCCTGTCATGGTAGAGACATCTACCTCAGCTTGTTCTGCTGTCTGCATGCCAAGCCAGCCCCTCAGCCAGAATCCTTGCCACTCATTTTTCTCATGAATCTGGAATGGAGGGATCATGTCACCTGGCCAGAGAGATGTGTGGTTTGCGCAGGAGAGGCCAGAGCTCATGCTCAACCCATTCTCTGTGGCCCTGGTCCCTGCTCCTTCCCATCCCCTCTTCCTCTGTGAGACCTGTGCTGCCCCTCTGCTCTCCAGACCCTTGAGCTGGTGGCAGAACCAGAGCGCTGGTGCCATCAGACAGACACTGCAGACGACGGCCTTTCTGCAGATCCAGTTAAGGGGTGCCAGATTTTTTAAAAATAAAATAGAAAGCCTGCTTCATTTGTACTGGTGGTTTTCTACCCATGGAGGCTTCTAAATCTGTTAGAATACAGAGAAGAAAACATCAAACTCCTAAGAGAAAGCCGAAGTCAGATAACTGCAGAAAAGGGGAGAAAATTCCCTAATGAGGAAATCAGAACATATCAATAAACTGCAACTTTTATTTCTCACAGTTTGGGGATGAAAGATACCAGAACTCCAAGAATTACCAGTCTACAATCATTTCAGGTGTCTCAAAGGAGAAGGAGCCAGGCCCATTGCACGGCCTCAGCCAGCTGTGATAAAAGCAAGTGTCTGCTTTTATCAACCATGCAACTTTGAGATGTTACTCAGTGTTTCTGTCTCTTCCAGACCTCCCGGTCATGTGTGCATGCTTGGCTTTCTGAGTGATACAGGTCAAGGGCAAAGTGCCATGCAACAGTTTTAAATTTAGTGATTCCCAAAACACAATTGTGTTGATGAGGTAACCAGCATAATGATGTGCTTTGTCATTTATAGAGTAATTTTTAAAAGATTAAAAACTTATAAAATTTGGAAGACAGAGTAAAGCATTAATGTTTGGCAAGAATTTCACAGATCCATCAGTAAGGCAACGAGACAAATTGATTCTGTTTCCAAGGGATTTTTGTTTTGTTTTGTTTTTTATTTTCAAGTGCTGCTCAAATATGCCAGTTTACCAACTTTTCAGAAACTGAAGTTCTTTATTACTGAACATATATTGAACCATTCAGGACCCAAAAATATAGTTCTATTTTTCTTTATTGAACTGCACTGCAGTTTAAAAAAACTGCCCTCAATTTGACAAGCTTAAGGCGTTGACCTATGGGGCATTAAATGAATAAATAAACTATTGCTAAGGTTACCAAACACTGTATTTGAGTAAACAGATGCTTCCAAGATCCATAACTCACATACAGTTTAAAAGAAGCAGTATTGCTCAAATCATGTGAGTACTTGATAATCTCAGATTCCTGTTTCAAGTTAAGTGCTGTGGTGGACAACTTTCTGAATTGCATATTTTTGCCTATTAATGCTTTATTAAGGAATTGAAGTCTGGAAAATGGATCTGTTTGAGATCAACATATTGCCCAATACTTACATAGAGAAACAACATAAATCACAAAATACATTATTTTCTCAACGGAGGCCTTGGCATATACAGACATCCAGCTTCTTTTGGAATGAATCACACATAGAAGCTGAACTGCTCACTTCTGTAGTGACTCATTTTAATACACTTCTTTCTTAGACCCTGCTCAGGAAACAAACAAATTCATCAGCACAAATATGCCCCATCTGCACTGTTTATTTCAATCACTGTTGGTTCTAATCAGGTCATGTTTTGTGTCATGGGGGACCCAGTGCCCTAAAATGGACATAAAGCCATGTGTAGTGTGAATGGAATGAAACCTTGTCTCCTTTTCAATTCATGCACCAGAGTGTAAAACATTTCTTAATGTGTGAAAACTTCAAGGAAATGTTAACCTGGCTTGGTAAAAGGAGCATCAGCAGCCCTGTGGAACTGAAACACATTGTTTTGACTGCTTCAGTTGAAAGGCACTTTGGTATCTGAAGCAATCTACATTGTGTGGTCAGATGTAACATGATTTTTATTCCCCTTAATTGTCAGGAAAAATAGGGGAAGATAATATCATTAGGCCACTGACAAAACCTCAGGCTCATAATACTTTCTGATGCTGAAACTGATAGTTTGTAGATTGTATCTATTTGGATATTACTGTAATCCAAAAAATGAGAGACTTAGTTAGATATCCAGTCACCTTTTAAATGCTTTCTAAACCAGCCTGGTGTCTGTGATTATGCTGTGTTTCTTTCAATTTGGTTTAAGAAGCTTGAGTAGGAGAATCTGGTTATAAATACCTATTTATATTTGCCATCTTTTTAATTTTCTGATAATCTCATTTTTGTTTATTTTACAAATATGTAGGCAACACCTGGAAAGGCCATCAGTTTGCAGTATTTCACCTCTAAGGTAATTTTTTTGTGTTAGCTGTCAGGAACCAGTAGGATTACAAGTACTTTCATTTATTTTAGAAAATCCATTAAAAAGAGTAAGTTTCTAAGCTAAGTAAGAATCAATTTTGTTTGTATTTCTTAAATATCTCTCAATGAAATGATGCCATAGCACCTCTGTATGTAGATCCTTGCATGCTCTTGCCAACTACACTGTTGTGGGATACATAAGTTATATGTAGGAGTCATTTAATATCATTTTGTGCTTGTTAATCTGGAAGTGTGTCTTGTGTAACATTATCACATTTACTCCTTTTTGTTCTCATTTTAAGCTACGAGTTATTTATCATTTCAGTGTTTCCCTGTGGAAAAGAATGATTTACTCTAAATCCATCTTTTCTGCCATATGAAATGACTGACCATAGGAGAGGTTGGAGGAAGAGCTGCTGGAAAAGATGGGAGGGGACAGGGGACTCTGGGGTCACTGATTTCTATGCCAAAGGATTACAGCACAATTTTCTGCTTCAAATAAGATGCCTTAAACAACAGTTTTGGATTATGCTTATTCCACAATTGGATTGCATCCCTTTTGTTGTGTAATATGCAAATTTCCAGATAGTGACAACACCTGCCAGAAATAATGGCTAGTTACAGGGCCCTAAATTTTGGGTAACTGGTCAAATGAAATGCTCCAAAGAATTTCCAGCAAGACTTGCTCATATATTTGGGTAGTCTAATGAAAATTTGTTAAGGCTAAATTTTATTCTTTCTCCTTCCAGGTTACAAGGAAGACACTTTAACTTGCAAGAGTGGGGGGAGGTGGGAGTGTGTGGTGTGTGGGGGAAGACAGATATAAGAATTTACTTCAATAATTGAAATATATACTCAGAGTGGTTTTTTATGTAGGATTAAAGCTGGATCTTCCTATATATTTCTGCCAGCTCACCAGCTTAGTAACACTTGGCACAGCTAAAAACTATCTTTAATTAACATGCAGTTGTGAGTTTGTGGGAGGTGTAAAAGATCGAATCACCACATGAATAACTGAATAATCGAATGAAGCCCATTCTCTTTTTCCAAGAGGGTCTTCTGCTGTATTATGATGTACGTTTATGTTCAGGCTAATCCAGAGGGCAGGCCAAATCAAGCTCCCCATAAAAGTACTGCTTGTATATGTGGACGTGATCAGCATATTAAAATAAGGGTGAATTATTGCAGGGAAAATGCTGACAAAGCATATGTGCCTGAGTGTCCTGACAGCCTCTGGTGTGCTAACACATATTCCAAACCTGATGTGTCATTTACTGAATCACTGTACTCTCAGTGTCTGAAGAAATTGTGAAGAGGATGTTTGTTTTTCTGACTGGAGAGAGAAATGTATGGCTTCTTGGAGTTTCCTTTGTTGCTTTGTCATTCATTGCTCAAGCTGGCTTTTTTAATTTATTTTAATTATTTAATTTTTTTTTTTTTTTTTTTTTTTATTGCTTGATTTTGATCCTGTCAAATTCCTTTGACTGTAGTAGAAGGAAGTGCTGCAGAAACTATATAGTTGAGTGGCAGGACATAATTAATCCAGCCACTCAAGCTAGGTATACACAATGCCTCATCTTAGAGATAGCACAATTGCAGCCTTTAAGTTTGTTCAGTGATATTTTTTGTGCAAGTTTTCAAACTCTTTCATTAAGCATAGTAGAAATTGAGTACAGACTACACAGAAGGAGTGAGGAGTCCATAACTATTTTGCAATATGATTTCACGGCCTGTCTAGCCAAAATCTTTAAAGTCTTAATTTCAGAGAATTACTACTGAGACTTCTAATCAGGTACTTCTAATCTGAACACTGTATATTTAAAAAATTACATCTGATTACTGACAAAGAAGACTGTCTGATTCTAAATGCCTTAGGTGCTACAAACTTCCTGATCCAGAGTCACCCTGCTGTGAAAAGCAATTGGCAGCAAATGATTGATTGATTGATTGAATGTTAAAAAGAAGTTTTTCTAATATGTTAAAAAGAAGTTTTTCTAACATGTGCACTTGCTGAAGGCTGTTTTATTTACAGAACCTTTTCCCTCCCAACATTCAAACAAGTTACCTGCAACACTGATTTTCTCAAATGTCATGAGCTTTAGACGTGTTACCACTTTTCAAAATGACATTAAGTACATTACTGTACTCATGTTTTCCACTTTCCTTTTGTTTTGAATCTGCTAAGTTAACAGTTTTTTCCCTAAAAGCACACCAATTCATTCAGGACTGTGCAAATCTCTGTAACTTTGCAGTTTATGCGTTGTGTTCTGTAAAGAAGCCAAATTTTTAAAATGCAAACATTTAAAAAAAATTTAAAAATGCAAACATTAAACAAAAAATCTCCCATGCTACTCCACTGCCTCTTCTAGCTGTGGTTTGTGAGAAACCATCAACGTACATTTTAATTCCAAGAAAAATGCCCTTGAAATTCCTGGAAAAATCTTGAAAAACTGTGAATCCCATTCTCCTTTTATACAGAGAAGAAAAAAAGAGAAAGCTTTCTTCATAATGCACTACTTTTGTGGAACACTTTTATTGTTGCTTGACTTTGCAACACCTTGGAACATGAACTGAGCTGCCTCGTTCACAGCTGTCAGTTCCCGAGGTTGTGGCAAGGTGAGAGTTGTGACAGTGATGGTAAAGCCTTTGTGGATCAGTTCCATGGTAAATAATTCTGCTGATGGTGCAGAACACTGCACAGAGAATCCTAGTCTTCCTCCAACTCTTTCTCAACCTTCTGGAATATGATCTAATTCTGTAAGTAGATAAATATTCGTTATTGCCTCTTGAGGTAGCTTTTCTTTTTTTATTCTGGAAAACACCTTACTTTTACAGCTAGCACCCAAGTGTATTCTGAAATGCCCATCAGATTTTTGAGCTGGGTCATCCTGCTCCTTTATAACACATGTTTTGGGTTTTTTCCTGTGCTCAAGACAATTTTTATTTCAAACACTCTAGTGAAAAAAAAAAAACCCAAAACCAAAAAACCATCAACCCAACCCAAAACAAGAAAAGGAAGTGTGCTTGGAAATATATGCTGCTTGCATCCCTCTCCAGGTTTTCAGTCAAATCAGTGGTTAAGAAAGCAGTTCCTCCCAATCTTTGGGTGCAGGCTTGTAGCTCTTCAATGAAAGCTTTCATTATTAAGGGATTATTAAAATGTGATATACAGGGAGTGAGGCGGGCTTGTAAACTTGGGTTTTAGTAGCAGTATGTGTCCTTCATGTCATTTGAAATTCCATCTGAACAGGGACCAGACTCTGTATTCAAGAGAGCACTGCCTTCCAGGCTGATAAGAGTACATGTAAGTGCTTTCAGTGAAACAGAGTACTTCAAGTCCATGCTAAAAATAAAGCATGTCTGTACATAGTTTACTGCATCAGGAGTGATTTGCTGTGAGATAACCCCAGCACAATTTTATCACTGCTATGCAAGTGTTCAATAGTAGGTGGAAAAGCTTAAAACTGCCATTAATTTCATTCCCAGGCACATGTAAATTTATCCTCTCACCTGGAGATCATTTCAGCTGTTTTTTAATAGGTTGAATGTGTAAAAAACTATCTCCTCTGTAAGTTTCTGCTGAGAAATTGTTATTCCTTTTTATATTTAAAATCAGTGTATGTGCTTCCAGTTATTTCTTCTTACACAAACCAGGTCTTACCACAATTAATAATTTATCCCATATTGTGATCAGATTTTTTTAAAACAAGTTAATATTTCTTAGTTCTGCAGAATTTATTGTATGCTATACTCTTTATGTTCCTGTGAATTTCTGTGAAATGAGAATTTAGCTTACAATGCTATAGCAAAACAGATTGCTTTACATAGTTTTCATGAAATCAAAGGATTTAAGCCTGTCAGAAGAAAATCTAATATGTAACTCAGCAGCTGAAATTATGCTGGAATGAAATATTTTCAGATCTCACCAAATTAAATCAGATGGGTAAATCAGATGTGGCTGGGTAAATAAAATGGTTGCAAGCAATATTGTCTTTTAGAAGGTTTTTCTTTTTCTTTCTTTTGTATCTATGTACATTTTGGCTGTCTCCTGGCAAATTTCTCAAATATTTGCAGGTAAAATAACATGAATTTTCAGAAATTGCTGAATTTATGCATCTCTGGATCATCTATCTATCTATCTATCTATCTGTCTGTCTGTCTGTCTGTCTATCTACTTTAATTTTTTAATCATAGGTTCAGTTTATTATTCATCTGGAAAAGGTACTTCAGACTTGAAATAACCATACAGATTAGTGTCCTTGTTGAATTTATTACTTCAGATTATAGAGAGCTGTTAAATTATTTTTAATTGAAGCTTGTGAAGAAAAAACAAAGCCTTATTTTTATTACTTAAATCATTAAAAATGGGTAAATAGAATTTCTATAGTGCCTTTACACAAGCTTTTCCTGTAGATCCACATCTCATCCCAATCCTGACAGGCTGAATGGAAGATCAAAAGTGCCATTAGCAATATAGTTTATCACAGACCATAGATGCAAATATGCTGGGTAAAATGCTAAAAGGATAGAAACAAAGTAACACAAAGAAGAAAAGATGGAGTCAGCTCCAGCTCTCCATAGGATAAACCACTATTACTGACCTGGAATCCACAAATGCTTTTGGGCACATACAACTGAAAAGCACTGGGAGAAGGCAATAAGCCACTCCCATAGTTCAGAAAACTGCAGATTAACCATGTTATTTTAAAAGTAATGTATTTTATTAAAGTAATTCAAAATAGTTTAGGTGTTTGTCCCTTGCTTTTTGAGGTACTTTTCAGGGAAAAAAATAATTATTACAGGGTTAATACAATAGTTTAAATTATTTTTTCAAAATTATAGTCAGAGAGACCAATGTCAGCATTTTCTTGAATCTTTTTTTATCCTGACATTCTTAATGCTTTGTTTATCTCATCATATCTCAGCTCATTCATTAGTTGTCCTAAAATTGTGTTACTGTGGCTACAGTACTTCATACAATCTTAGGCAAAAACTATTGATACTTTAATTCTGGTTCATTTAGTAGCAAGAAATTTTTCAGTCACAGTAAAAACAAAATAAAACACACTCTAAAAACTAAAAGAAAGAAAGAAGGCAAGTCCTTCATATGGATCAAAAATGGAAGGAGGAAGTCAGATGCCTGATCTCAGCCTGGGACCTCTGTAAAAGGCCCCAAATGCAGAACCTTCAGATTTTTGGCTGAAAAGTGGAATGAACAGAGATATAGGGTATGAAGCTCCTCAGATTGTGGGAGGCAGAGACCAGAAAACTGGGTTAAGGTAATTCTGGTCTCTGAAGTTGTCACAAACCCACAGTGGTGGCACCACGCAACTCAGTAACTGCTTGGGAAGAAGGTGACTTTGTGAAGTTCTCAGGACCATACCAAGCCTTTTATTTAGAAAGAAAAGTGCACTACCCTTGAATTGGCATGAGCCCATTAAGGTCCAGGAGGCTGAAGCAGTCGTAGGAATTGCTCTTCCAGCACTGGAGGATTTAGAGAGACCTTCCATCCCTGCCATTCCATGCTGCAGCTCTCTGTCTGTCTGGAGATATTCCTAGAAGATTGTGAAGCTCACAAGGTGATTTGGAAAGTATTATGGTTTCTTTACAAGAGAGAGCATCTCTCTAACTTTTTTTCCCCTGTGGAATAAATATACATTTTGCTGAAATATTTGTCAAAAAATTAGACATTCTGAGTGCAAATAATAAAATACCTTGTTTTTTCTTTGAGATGTGATTGCATCAAAACAGGTCTATTTCTAGTCCTGGATTCTTACAAGGTTCATGTTTCTTCTTTCCAAATTTTGAGAAATCCTTACATAGCTGAGGTGCTGAGATGACCTCAAAGGCACTAATTAATATTCCAGAACGTTAATGGCATAGCATGAGGAGGGAAGTGGGTTACTAAGGAATGGCAGTAATCACTCAGTAACTGAAGTTGTGCCACAGCTCTGTTACAAATTTCCCCACGTCTACCCCTCCACCAAAAATATTCTACTGAAAGAGAAATCCTGGAACCAATAACATTGAACACAATCCATCTCATCCTAGAGAAGATTGTTAAAATATGAAAAGAGGTTTAAACCTAGGAGGAAGTAGAAATATGAAATCTCATTGGTTTTAGGATTGGCAGGACTTCAGTAGTATACAAGAAAATTTAGTTGCCTTTGGTTTGCTTGTCCTCTCCCCCCAGTGTTAACTGACTGCAAGTGTGGGAAATAATGCAGTAAATAATGCAGTAAATCAATTAAAACATGAACCAGAGTGTACTGGCCTGTGCAGTAATTCAGCTAAAAGGTGAATGCTCTGTGGGAACTGGGCATGTCCAGCACAGTCTGAACCTGCAGTAAGGATCTGTTGTTTTATTGCGACCCTTTCTTCACCGTAAGACAACTCATGTTTTTCAGAGGTTAGACTGGTCTTATTTAATGGAAGTTTTGCAGACATCAGAATATTTCAGACAGTAATAATTGAATCATCCTGAAGCATTCAAAGTTTCAGCCAAAAAGCTAATATTTGCTGAAATCTGGAACAGTTACAGAAGTGTGAAATGCTGAAGAATATTTATTTCAGGAAGTTATTAAAATTTTAACAATACTAAAAATACATAAAGAAGTTTGTCTGAATAAACAATTTCATCCATTAAATGATTACCACAATATGGTAATCTAATTTTCACTTGTGCAAGTAGCTAAAAGTTTTTTCTTATTGTTGGTTTGTATATATCACTATGTCCTGGAGATCTCTACTGAAATTCTAAACATATTGTACTTGATGCAGCTGTGATAAAAAATAATCATGGGCCCAAAATCTGATATGGATGCTCTATAATTTTTATCAGTTTATGATTGAAGACCCATAAAAATGACATCCTTATATGTCTTCTAAATTTCAAGAGTGATCCTATATCTCCTTAGGCCCATTACACTGCTTTAAACTCAGGCCTTTTCATCTTCCCATGACTGTTCTCAGTCTTTTATTTAAGATATTATCAATGCAAGGATCATCAAATGCTAGGAATTTACAGATAATCCCCAATGTCATCAGAAAGAAAGCAAACTACCAATAACTTTGTACACCTCATGTCACTTTGGTTTTAAAATTCCCTGGGTAATTTTTTCAGCAACCAGATTAAAATAAACACTTAAGCATTTTGAAAATGGCATTGCAGTTCTGTTTTTTCAAAATTCTTGTCGTGTTCTTGGCTTATACTATCATTGACATGACTTGGTCATGTTTTGTTAAGTTGACCTTGCCGAGGAGAAGTCCAGTTTTGGGACAAGGTTAAGAGGCAACAAGAGGTTGTTTTTGAATGTACAAAGATCATCATTTGTCCTTATAAACAGTGCTAGATTTGAACTGGTCTCTCTCTAAATCCAGCTGGTGGGTCATGGAAAGCATTGGTTTCCTGGCATAAGAACCAGGAAAAATGCAGAAGAGAGGGTGAGAGTGAGTGTGTTTGGTGAGCAGAATGGAGATTGTTGGAAGGTCAGGCAGTGCAGGGATCACAAGCAGGACAGGAACTGGAGGGCCGTGAGAGAACGATGCAGGTATAACTTGTCCCAGTAGGGTGTGGTACGAGGGGCAGGAGAAGCATCTGCCAAGGACCTGTGGGGCTGTGCTGTCTGATGGGGAGAGCCAAACCACACAGTGTGCTTGCGTCTTCGTCCTGTTCCTTTTGACCTTCATTCTTTTGGGACCATTTTTAGAAAGCTTAGTCATTGTGTGGCGTTAGCAATATATTTCCTGGGAGTTCTGGGACTTTCTCAGTGTTGCAACCTTAAATGTTTCTTAGGAAAGTGTTTATTTATGAAGCATCTTCAAGTAGCAAGGTCAGTGTTCTGTTTTGGGGCAAAAGTTTCCCTCTTGTCAGAAAGAAACTCCTCCTGTGTTATGTAATTTTTTTTCTTCTTGATTGTAAGTTTTCTTAATGATGATGGTGACTTGTCTATTGTATAAGTCAAAATAAGTTATATTTCACTAGATGGAGTTTTGAAGAAGAGGCAAGAGAAATGTAACAATCAAGATAAAAATAAGCAGTTAAAAATTGCTGAGTATGGGTTACACATTACTATAGGTATATGTTACACATTTTAAATCCTCATGCTTCGTTGTTGGAGAAAATCTGGTGTCATAAAGCTACAAAACAGGAATATTTGCTATATTCTTTTACAGAGAAATTTTATCTCTCAACAATTGCTAGGAAAGAGTTGGTTTCAGACAAAAATCTATTTAAAATGTTTATTTTAAATATTTATTTATAAGTTATATATGGCATATATATGAAATGTAAATATGTTTTTTTCAGGAATTGTCATGGAAAAAAGAAAAACTTGATAAAGGATGTTATTTGGTTAATGGTAAAAAGTGTTTCTTATGAGTAAAATAATCAGAAAAGTCCTCTCCAGCACTATTTGCAGCACATTTGCCTTCTGCAAGTCATCTGCTTGTCATAGCACCAATTTATTGCACCAATAACTCAGGGTCTAGTATTTTTTATGATGTAATGGTAAATTATACACAAATGTACTATGAACAAATGCACTATGAACAAATGCAGAATATTTTAGTGAACCTTGTCTCTCATACAAATTTTCCTTCTTCAGAGAAGACAAAATTATAGACTGATTTAGTTTGACAGGGCCCACAAGAAAAGTTAAGGAATGAAGTTATACTGGGTTTATAACTTGATAAATTACTTTAAATGAATTTGAAGTGAAGGAATAGAAAGAGGAATCTTGATAAGGTGGCAACTTGATCATTAGTTAGATGGCTGTGATTGAAAAACCTGGGATGCTGACATCTGAAACAGCCATCAGTGCTGTGTTTGCTACACAGAAAAAATTCTATTTTTAGTGAACTGGAATTGCTGAGTAATTGCTGAGTAATGCTCTAAAGACATATCTCAATTTCTTGATGAACATGGAAGATGCTAACGTATTTTTTGAAACATACTGCCCTTTATAAAAACTGTATTTTAAACTATTAAAATTTTCTTTACCGTTCCAATTCCAGGAATGTTTTAAGTGCTATTTCAAATCTACTTGACAGTACATCTTCAATTGCTTATGTTTCCTTTGCATAGGTGACTTTAGATGTATAGGACTCCCTCTGACTACTAAAAGCTTGGCATAAAAAGATAAAAATAAGGGGCATAATTAAACTTAAAGCATTTCTGGCATTAAGATAGTTCCCGGAGCCACTCAGAGCTATGGGATTTTAAGAAGATATGTTGCTAAAGTCAATTGATAAATAAAACTGAATTTCTTTATAAAGGAAATTTTTCTGTCTATTACTTATTCTCTCTTCTTGCTCTTACCCAATTCAAGCAAAATGAGTTCTGACTGCTTGGCCATTTCATTCATTAAAATGACAGAATTCATTGAATTCTACTACTGAACATGTAGCTACCCTGAAAGTTCGATGCAGTTGCTCCTCAGATGTCACCAGAGATATACCAAGGCATGTTTCTAGCTGCAGAGGAAAGAAATGAATATTTTCAAAGAGAACTGGTGCTGTGGCTATATCAAACTTCTGAAAGGCTGCTTGAAAATGTTCTCTGCATGAGTTTTGATTCCTTCCTTGTCTCAGGCTTACATAAATAATTGCATGAATTTCAGGGCAAGAAGCAAGGAAGACTGATCCTGGGGCAATGAAGGAAATCTTAAGCAAGACAAGGAGGATTACTCATGCTGGTATTTTTTTCATTGCAGCTTGTTTCCATTAAGGTGCCAAGAATTTTTAATATACATTAAGAGGAACTGTGTGCCTGCTTACTGGCTGCACAATGAGATCAGACTTGCATGGTTTGTTTACTATAATACAACGTATAAATTTTGCAGTTGAAATTACTACAAGAAGTGAAATGGTATGTTGTTTTTCACAGCTTTGTGTTTTATTTCACAGAAACTTTTAAGCTCTGTTGCTTACAGATTTTATTGAGGTATAGATTCTAGAATAGATAAATGTCTGTTTATTTGCATAAAAATGAGCTAGTCACTTTCTGAAACCAAAACTTCAGGGATGGGCTCAAAGATTTTAAACTTTTCTATCAATGAAAAAAGCTATATGCCTGAATGTTTTCTTTTTATTTTGCTATACTGGGTTTGGGTTTGTTTGCTTTTTTTTTTTTAATTTTTTTTTATTTTTAAAGATACTCACTACAGTATGGAATAAACCAGGACATAATTTCCAGTACCAAACTACTAAACATAACTGACTCCTGAAAAAAATAAAAGTCCCAATAAATGTTAAAATTAGATTAGAAAGTCAAAACTAGAGAATCTCAGAAAGTTAAAATGGATTAGTTTTTAAGGCCAAAAACATTTAAACCACTAAACATTAGGGTCTTCTCTGGAAGAGAAAGTGAGGTACAGATGCATGAATCCATGAGATAGACAAGTTAAGTATTGCAGCCCTGCCTGCTTGTCACATGTTTCTGGCAGCACACCACCTTTTTATCCTTGTGTGTGTGTTGCAAATGAAAGAAATGTCTCAGTGAGCCTGCATTTTTTACACATCTTTGTTATGGGAGCACGTTGAGTCCAATACTTCTTTACTCACCAACCCGGACAGGAATGTGCGTATCAGTGCTTCTGTGTTAATGATGGTTACTTCGGTGCCCACCTTCTGTGAAATGGTGCTTGATGCACACAGGACGTCCATACATGTCCTAGGTATAGAAATGGAGGAATTTGGTCTTTTTGCTCAGGTGGACACCATGAGCAAAATGAACATGGGAATTTTATACTTGCACATTAACAGAAATTTCTGATCTATGTTTTGTGTATTAAGAAGAAAAGAACACAAGCAATTTTAAAAAATCATCCTGAATCTGCCATTTGGCATGCCTTTAGTTCAATTACTGAATTTAGGTGCCGGGTGGTCTAACCACAGTTTTTCTAGAGATCTCAGGCAAGAGTAATGTCCCTTGCCCAGGCCATAATATTCCAGGAATGCCAGTAGCACAAGACTAGTCATGTAGGTACATTTCAAGACAAGAAGGAACATGGTAGTGTTTTCAAGCACTGAGTATGACATAGGTGTCTGTCTGGCTATTCTGAGATGCTCAGTTGGTCCCAAAGGCTTAAAATCCTGGTTTAAGCACCAAAGAGCTTGAATTTATAAATGCAATTAATTTAATAGTTTCATAATAAATAGAGAAAGAAATGACAAAAGACTGTTGAGGAATACAACAGTCTTTTTGAGAAAGCCTGATGATAGACAAAATGTTCATTATTCCAGATATTTCTTGATTAGACAAGATTTATGATATCCTGTTTTCCCCAGTAATGTATTCTACCAAACATAATAGATTAAAATAAGTTACTGAAGGTTTAAATAATTTAATCACCTCTAGAAATATCTGGCAAAGATTTTTGTGTGTGGGTGAATGTGTTCACAGAAGCTGCTTTGCACTTCTTAATACTTTCAGCTTATAAGTGTAACCAAAAAAAGCAATAAAATATCAATGTGATTGTCCTAACCACTGAAACAGTTGCCATTCAGTTTGCTGGGAGCACCCACGTGGTTTCTATCTATTAAATTTTCAGGAACAGCATAAATGTTCTGTTCTTTCTTATATTTTACAGAGATGTACCTGTATTTTGTTTGTCAGATCATTTGTTTCTCTTACTTTATTAAATTGGAAAGACTCCTTTGTTTTCCCCTCATACAATATTACAGTTCTGACTAAGCAGCAATTAAAAACTATTACTGGTTATTTTCAAATCACTTACAACTCACATAAGGAGTACTGCATTGTGGTTACTTGCTGTTCTTATAGTAGATATACATTCAAGGTCATTGTATCCATTATTCAGTGCTTCTGAGCTTGCTTTGGTGACTGCATTTGCAAGTGCTGAATGCTGTTTCTGATAGGTGTAGGCATGAAACTGCTTACTTGATTCCACTGAAATCTCTGGGACTACTTTGTCCGTAGAGTTATGCGTGATTCAGTACTTTGCTGGACTGGGGTCAAAAAGTTCAGTGCTCTTTCAGCCTGGCTTATTAGGCACTGACCATGCAGTTTTAAAGTCTTAATTGAAAGCTTAATTTAAACCTGGACAAGGCCAGATTTCTATCATGTAATGCAATCTGCTCTTTTCAGTTTCCAGTGTAATGTTCACTTGTGTGTAGACAGAAGTGCAACCGGACCACTTGCATAGTAAATGAAGGGCTGCCCAAGTCATACTGCAATGTGTTGACAACTAATTGAACTAATAGATTTAGCTTAATTTTTAAGAGTACTAACTGCATATTGTGTATAGACAAACATGTCTGATGCCCAGCATGACTCACGTTTAGTTGTTAATATAATCCTGGAGATAAGGTATTTGACTAGAGCATGCCTTCTTGCATGCTGAAACTGAGATCGTTATATAATACCAGGAGCAGCAAACAACTTTTTCAGAGTGGAATGGAAACCATTCAGGAGTGGGAACTGAATGCCAGTTTCATTGTCACCTATAAGGAGCCAAACAATGAGGTATTGTAGGCTCACCGTCTGAGCTCAGAACAGGAGGTTTAAGTGCTCCAGCCAGTAGGCAAACTCATCCAGGCTAAACCCTGCCAGATAGAATATATCTGTTAACAGACTCATTAGGTACATTTCAAATTTTTAAAACTGTGAGAAATGTTCATGGGATGAACAAGGGACAATGCAATGCACCAGGCAGTTCGGACTAAGAGTGAGTTCATGGTAATCTTTTATTCACTGGCCTCAGGATATTTGACCATGTAAGCAAGTCTTTTAAACTTGATTTTACAGACTGGAAATGAAGAAGTTAGGGGCTGTGCTCCACAGGAACAATAACATTTTAAACTAAGGAAGGAAGATGCTAGAGACCTATAGAGGAAGTGATGAAAATGGTTTTTGTTTGGTGTTTTTGTGGAGAAAAAGTGTTCTGATAGTCTAGTTCTGAATACATACTGATGTTGTCATTTACCAAGTTACCAATTTTATTTCACCGTATAAAAGCACTGATAAGAATTTATTCCTACCAATCTCTTAGGCATTTATAAGAAAGTTCTCTGTATTCCTTATCATCAATTGAGCAACTATGAAAAAAAAAAAGAGCAGGGTCAGCATACTAGGATCTTCCCTTTGCCTACTTAGATCCAACAATGAAATAACAACGCAAAGCTGCTGGATTTAAGAGGCAGAAGAGCTAGGATGGATCTAACTATATAGAAGTCCTGCCCTGAGGTATGAACTTTCTGGAAAAGGTCTCCAATATCCTTTAAAAAAACTCACAAGAGAGATTATGTTCTGGTTAATGGTAAGGGCTAGAGTTGTAATAATTCTAATTATAGTCCAAGTATAGCATTCTAATATTAGAACTTTTCTACTTGAGAATACAGAATTAGAAAGTTTCTTATGTCATGGCTCCCTCTAAATATGCAGAACTTCTGTCAAAGATAATGCAGGAGAAAATGTGTTAAATCAATACTTCCTCCCTTTCTCTCTGTATGCCTTCTGGTAAAACTGAACAAGGGTACAGACAGCTGTTATCAAAACTGAAACAGTGATTTGATGAAGGAGTCAGAATGTAAATGTTTGCAGTCTCATGTTGGTGGAATACTTCCTTCAAGCATTTTCTGAAGAGGACAGGGGCAGAGCACCACTGAATAACAGTTGAAGTGCTCTTCAGGATGTTCTGCCAAGAAGAAGCTCCATCTCTCTTCCTGGCAGAGGTGACAATAAAGATTTTCATCTTAAATTTATTTCCAGGCAGTGGTTAGTGTTTGCCCTCCAAATATTGCAGATTGCATTCATTAAAAACCATGTTCAAAAATGTTGATGAGGAGAAGGCTCTTTGCTGCTGCTGAACTTTTACAGATGTGCAGATATTCCCATGCATACCTCACACATTGCAAGGCTGGCAGTTACATGTAATAAATATCAGATTGTCCTTCAATGGTGTTATTTTTATACTAATTAAAAGGAATAGTTCTCTAATTTGAATCTAACTGTGGTAAATCATATCACTCTACACAAGTGAGATATTGCAGTCCCAGCTACAACAGGAAATTGTGAGAAGAAAGAAAATCCGGGAGAAAATCCAAAAGAATTTGGAGTTCACAGCAGGTATTGCATAGCTATATAGGACAAACCCACAGAATTTGGCACTTCTATTTCTGTGTGCTGATGCAGTTGTTCTGCACCAGCACTCTCACAAAGCAGAAGAGTAGGAGAAGCTGTAGGTGGGATTATTCATTCATTTCTAGGGTACCCCAGTGAGGATTCTTCCACACCAAATATAGGACTAGTCAGTCTTTAAAATAATGTCATGCCTTACATGATATTTCCCATAGATTTTTTTTCTATTTGTTTTATATTCAAGGGGTTCTCCAGGGAATATTTCTTTAAAATTCCCAGGATAACAGAAGAGTCTGGTGAAAAGTTATTACAAGAGCCTTAATTTCCTTAGTGCAAGTTTGTATGTGACAAAGTTTGAAAATATTTTTTGTATTGCAACACTCAGACATTATGGAAGTTAGTGAGGCCTAAAGGGGAAGGGAAACACAGCTAACATCCATTTATCAAGAACAGTAGAATCTCATCTGTCCTTCTGAGAAGCGTGATTTTAGATCCAGTTTGGGACTTATATCTAATTGTAGCTGTAAACATCCTCAAATGATTATCTGCTATTTCCGTTGATCCATAAATTCCCATTGCTGTGTACATACAATGCAAGATCATAAAAAATGTCAAAAATAACAGAAAAATTATATTTACAGTCCAGTCTGGAAAACTGAAACCCTTACAAGATGCTGCTCAAGAGGCCTGAGGTAATTTATCCATTAAGTTAGAAATAGTACACAAAATTCTTAGGCCTCATGCACAATCTCAATATTAACAGAGCACATTGTGAACAGCAGGATTCACACAGTACAGTTGAGAGGGCCAAAAGGTCAACATTTTTAGACTGAATTTAATATTTGAAATGGGCTGTAGTAACTTATTTTGTAAGATGTCCGCACCTGAAATTACTTCTCGTATCATCTACTTGTGCATCCTTGTTAACTCTGCTAGGGTAAGCCTTCAGGTTTTTATTCCCTAAAGACCTTTTTTATTTTGTTATAATGTGAAATGGGACTGAGCTATTTCCCTCAGATGTGGTCTGGGCTGTTTTCAGTTTTGAGGAGCAGATGTTAGTATTGGGTCCACTTCACGCCTCCTTGCTACATTTCCCTCTGGGTTTCACAGACTTGTCGCTGTCCCACTGGACTTTCAGCTTAGATGTTCCAGTCTGTGACCCAGGGAAGCCATAAAATTTTGCTGCTGTAACATGAACATGCTCTTATTCTGTCCCACCTGACTTACACAAAGCTAGGAAATGTTTCTAAAACTGAGCTTTACTTTTTGAGGAAGGTTCGAAAGCTATCATGTAAAAGAAGCTGAACTTATGTTTACTTCCAGGGTACTTATGTATTTCAGGGAAAATTAGCAATCTAGAAAGTGGATTAATCTTTTCAGAACTAATGTCCTCTGTAGGATTCTCCCCTGAAAATGTAGTTTATATGCTTGACCTTTGAAGCCACCTTATCGTACACCTCTGGCTGAAACTCTAGTTGTATAATCATGCTAGGATTTGGTTTATTTTTCTTCTGTTAGTCATGAATGGGTAAGGAATGAACTAGCACGGCTTGCAATGACACCTTTAGTATGTTGTCTTCCTGCTTCTTCACAGAGTTGTGTCTCTGAGTGTTTATACATGGTCACAAGAATTAATAAACCTACAGAGCCTGTATTTTTCACAGTGTTAAGTCAGTAGTGTCTCTGTTGGAGATTGTTTGTGTTTGTCTTCTGTTGTCATTGTTTTTGTTCAGCCACAAAAATGTTAGATGAAAGAGCATTGTTGCAATTAAGAGTTTTGGCACAGATTTTTAGACCAGTGTTCAGGACATCCAGATGAAAAGAAATTTTGGTGTTTGGTAAAGCTTATTCATTCCCTGCACTTGTTTCCAGAAGGTCAATATAAGTCACAGTTTGCTATGCAAGCCAGAATGCTGAAAAGAAAAAACATTCCTGCTTGGCTAGTCAGAATAGAGCTGACTATCTCCCTAGGTTATGAATATCCTCCCTCCATTTTTGTTGTTATTTGAGCCCAGATTTTACTGGTGTGATAATTTAGAATTTAGAATTTGTGCACATTGTGTCACGTGTGTTTCAAGGTCTGTTATTAAAACCCAACCCCATATAGGAATGCCTTCTTTTTCCTTATGCTAAATTTTTATTGGGAGATAAATTCTAAGACGTACACTGTTGCTTTACACCTTTAGACTGGAATGCATCTTTTTGCAGCAGATATACCTCCTTTTGTTTACTATAGTAGCTGTTATTTTATCACAGATATGTAGATTGGCAGCAGTCTCTGTCAGATGCTCACATGAATTATTTTCGTCATTTTGCATGTCTCTGTCTTACTGAAGTTATCTACTAGTCCAAGCCAAAATTCATTATGCTGACACACACACAAGGCAGTGTTATGATTATATCTTAGTATTACTGGGAAAAGGCACCAAATAACGTGTGATGTGTTGGTTTTAGTTCGTTCTGTCATAAATTTTGTAAGTGATGTGGCAATTGAAGTGAGGCAAGATTGTTTTGCAAAGTGTGCAGAGAAGATTGAAAAATTGCCCATTTTTGTAGTTTTCATATTCCAGACACTGGAAATTCATTCTTGTTCCTTTTCACCTGTCTCACATAGTGATGACATACCAAGAGAGAAATTCAGAACACAGCAAAACTTACTTGGTATTTCAAACAGTGAACTTTTCTCTTACCATGAACTTCTGTTGCAGATGTTTTGCTTCCTGTATCTTGATGCAAATGAAAAAGATGAAAAATATATTGTGTTGGATTCCTTTCTATGCTTAACTTTTGAATGCAAGCTGGGAGGCCAGATGATGGCAGGCTGTTGAGGACTGTGAATCACTTTGATTGCAATCCTATTTTTAGTGGGAAGTTTTGGAATTTTCAAAACTGTAAAGTGTTCTCAGTTGAAGATAGAACAACTGGGCAGGCATCAAAACTTTATTTATCCCGCCACCAATAATGTTTTACTCCAGACAGAATTATGCAGAAAATAGCATGTGGTAGGCTAGATGGGGAGCATGTAGATTGAGTAGGGGAATGATCATCATCATAATTGTTTTCTAAATAATGTCTAAATGTATAGTTATAGGAATACACTTTAGGTTCCTGGTTGAGGAGTGCAGACCTATCCTGTTTTCTAGCTTTTTGCCAAGGCCAGATCCATGTGTCCACCAGTTCTTCCTTCTGTGCTTACACTAGATTCCTGTGGAAATTAAATTCTCTGCATAGAAGATTGGGAAGAAACTTGGGCTGTATTTCAGTGAATCCCTAGTCTGTGTAATGGGAGAACAGTATTCTAGGGATCCAGAAACAACTAAGTCTCAAATATTGATCTATGTACTTCTAAAATTTTCCATGAGCAAAAGTAACCTTGGCAACAGGGAAAGTGAATGGGAGGAAAGTGGAAGCAGGGGAGGAAAGGGCAGATGGGATTTTGCAGGAAAGAAGCAAAGGTGAGCTGGCTGCGCAGTAGGAGTGGAACAGGGAGGTGAAGAAAGGTGGACTGTGTGATTTTCTGATTTTATGGACACTCTTCAACATGTGGATGGCAAACTGGGACAAAAGTGACACAGTGTGCACCTTCAGTAGTGTGGCAATGCCAGCAAAGCCAAGGGGCTCCTAATTTCCAGATGCTTCTCCAGTTTGAAGGACCTCTGGAGGCTCCTTCAGTACCCAAAGTACAGGGCCTTGACTCTTCTCTGGTACACTGAAAGCAGTGCCTTCTTTCAAGGCTTGTCTAAGGACTCTGAATTTTTAATTTAATACTGATAGTTATGAAATAAACTGGACTAAGGTTTAATTCTCTTCATTGCCATCACTGGATTTGTGCAGTAAGTTCTAGGCTTTAAATGTGTTCTGTTTTTCATAAGAACTTGTCACCCAAAAGCTGATGATGCTTTCATCTTGATAAGAATTATGACCTAGAAACTAGGAATGTGATTTTGGTCTGGGGATTTTATTTCTGTGTAAATTCAACATCTTTTCCTAGAATAAACTCCACCTAATCTCTGATCCCTTTTACAGATGTTAGATGCAGTGCCATGACAAAATTTGCTGCATATGGGAGAATCTCAGCTTTAATTCAGTGATATTCTAGTCCTGGTAGCCTTAAGAGAGAAAAAAATACTAGTGGGTTAATGAAAGTGAGGAAATTAACTTTTTTTCCCCCAAAGCTTTAGTTTCAGAGTAATGCAATTTGACTTGGCAATTGTCTACGTTACTTCTTTTCTGCAACTGATACTGACCTTGCAAGTGGTGACACAGGGCACTGAGATAAAATTTCTTGTGATAGCAATTGTAAATAATAGGATCTACCTGTTGACTAACTACTTTCATATCCTGAAAATAATACACAGCATAGTGGTTGCTCAAGAAAGGAAAATTACATTACATCATCCTGCTTATCTCTTTAACTTAGAACAATGACCAGTGGAAATACCTTATAATATTCTTACATGTTACAAAATTCATGTCTGTCATTGTACCAACCAAGAAAAGACTACTTAAAGGTCATCTCATGGATGGGGAAAGTTATGACTCATAAACCCCTCAAAATATCTGAATTAGCAAATAGTTTTTGATGAAGAACAGAAGGATATTTTAATTGTTCCTGGTGATATATTGTTAATCATTTCCCGTTGTTGTGTAATTTTTTCCCAGCTTGCACAAAGAATTCTTTGGCAGATAAAAAAATGCTTTGTGGCACTGAGTGATAGCACTTTTTACTACACAATATTTAAGAAGTTCTGACACTTAACAGAGGTTCCAGGAAATATCAATCTAGTTGGATGTGTAAAACCAAACACACAAAAATGTGGCAGCTGTAGCTGCTGAAGTTTTTCTCCAAAAATGAGGCAGTGAGGTTACCAGAGCTAAAAGGAGACTAAATTAATGTATTAGACATGCTGTAAAGATCAACCTGTAAGGAATGATGGAGGAGGAACGGGAATTGGGAAAGCTACTGCACCGCTGTCATCAGCAAAGAATTTCCTCTGTAGTGTTTGCTCTTCTCCTTTAAAAGATGAGAAAGTGTGCAGATGGAGCATGAGAGATTTTTAAGAAAGCTGTATTCAGTTAGATAATCTCAGCTTTTCCAAAAGAACTTGTCTCAAAATAATTTGAGCTGAATGCAATTCTGAGAGATGATTTGAGTCATCTGACTGACTAACATACAGGACTTGTGATATAGAAATGCCCTTTATGGGACAAGTAAAACATCTATGGCCTTAAAAAAAGTCATATATGTTTATCTGTAAATAAAAGAAACCTTGAATTTATTGTGAGTTAAATTCTGCAGTTCATGGAGGTAGATTTCTAACTGAGAGTTGCCCAAATCAGGATTTGCAGAATTTGTCCCAGTCAATTGGTACAGGGTGTATTCCAGCTTGTTCCAAGAAAGACCCAGCCTGGGCCCATGAGTGGTGTGGTAGTGTCACAGTGATAGTCTATTTGAGCAAGGGGGAAAAACCACTGCAGAGCAGCAGCTGGAGAGGGAAGCGAGAATATGGGAAAGAATCAGCTCTGCAGAACCAAAGTCAATGCAGATCGAAGGGCAGGAGGTGTTCCAGGTGCCAGAGCAGAGATTCCCCTGCAGGCCATGGTGAAGCAGCTGTGCCCCTGCAGCCCATGGAGGTCCATGGTGGAGCAGAGACACACCTGCAGCCCCTGGAGGAGCCCATGGAGGATCAGGTGGATGCCTGGGGGAGGCTGTGACACCATGGGAAGCCCACACTGGGGCAGGGTTCTGACAGGACCTGTTGGGAGAGAAGCCCGTGGTGCAGCAGGTTTGTTGGCAGGACTTGTAACCCTTGGGGACTCCATTCTGGAGCTGCCTGTTCTTGAAGGACTGCACTCCATGGCAGAGTGACCCACACTGGAGCCGTTCATGAAGAACACCAAAGTTCTGAAGTCCTCTCTTGAGGAGGAAGTAGAGGCAGAGACATTATGGGACTAAACAAACTGCAAACCCCATTCCCTGTACCCCTGCACCACGGGCAGGGAGGAAGGTAGAGAAATCATGAGGTAATTTGAGCCCAGGAAGAAGGGAGGGTTGGAAGAAGGTGTTTTAAGATTTATTTTATTTCTCTTTACTTTTATTTGACTGGTAATAAATGAAATTAATTTCCAAGTGTTGGGCCTGTTTTGCTTGTGACAGTAATTGGTGAGTGATCTCTCCTTGTCCTAATCTCAACCCAAGAGCTTTTAATTATATTTTTGCTTCTCTTCAGCTACCCCATTCAGAGGGGGAGAGATAGAATGACTTTAATCACCCGGCACCTAGCCATGGTCAAAGCCACCACATCTTGCCATTTGATATGTAACTCTTCATTATCTTCAGCTGTCTTGGACAAACAAAAGTGATGCACACAGAGCTTAAAAGGGAAAAAATCCTGCTTCTGTGTTTTCCTGTGGTGGAACCAGTGAATGAATTGGAAAGACTGGAGCAGCATGATAGAGAAGGGAGAAGTAAGTTCTGAGCTGTGGTTATCATACAAATACAGATTTACTGGGAGAGGCTATAGAAAATTTTGCATGCTTATTACATGAATCGATGGAGTACATGTTCATGCAATGAGATGCATCTGCCCCTGCAGCAATGTACACATAAACCCATAGACCTCTGTGTAGGGAAAACAATCAGTTAGATGAAATTAATTCACCATCATAGGTGTACTCATATTCATTTATTTCATAGCCAGATAGTGGTGTTTGTGGGGTAATTTGTTTGAATAGGTTCAAATTAATTATGACAGCAAATAATAAAGAATAAAAAGATCCATTGCAATCCAAGAGCTAAGGTAAAATTATCAGAATTTCCTGGGGGAATTTCCAAGTTTGAGGTCTGTTACCTCACTAGTAATGGCATAATAAAACATTGGGTTGTACTGGCCTTAAAAAAGGAATTATTCATGTTCTTCATGTTAGATAAGACAACCTGAGTTTTAAAATCTGATTATTTGCAGTTATTATCAACTTGACACGTACTTCCTGTTTGGTGCAGAAGAGTGGAGACTGATTACTAGAGGCAAGAAAAATCACAGTCTACTGTGATAAATTTGTCCAAATGAATAATTTCTTCATCTTCGACTAGAAGTGAATTCAAACCTAAAAGGGTCCTAATAGAACTGTGCATCTTTGGAGGAAAAAGAAATCCTGAACAGAATGAACTCCATCCATTTTGCAGCCTAAAGGAAGGCAGCTGCAAATGCAGGTGACTGCATCTTACATTGCTGAGCTGCAAGACAAATCACACCCACAAATATTTAATCCCCATTTGCAAACAGAGAAGCTAGGAAACAGTCTACATCCCAGGGAAACACATCTAGTGTCACAGACACTGTGATTTCAGGGAGATACAGTGAAACTGATTTAAAAGAAGTCAGTGACAATTCAGTCCAAAACAAATAATGTTAATTTAGCAGCATTTAAAAAGGATGTTGTGGTTTGGTTTTCTTCCACTATATCCTCTATTCCTCTGATCATCAAACTATGATATGTTTCATTCTGAAGGCAAATAAAAATATAGCTGAAAAGAATTAGGATGTTAAAGTGACAGAGCAAAAACACTTATAGAGTGATTTGCAAGCAAAATTGCCTCACAAAACATACTGAAAAATTCCTTCCCACATAATTGTAGAAAAGGCAGAGGACAGTAAAACAAGGCTCTCTCTAAACAGTTGGCATGAGTGCGTGCTCTGAGGTGGACCTGGTTTCAGACTAGAAAATTCTTTGGCATTCAAGGAGGAGTTATGCAATATAAAAAATGTGTGTATGTCTCCTCTGTATATACACATATTGAGATAGGTATATGTCTGTTTACAGTTCCACATCAATGCACATTCTCCATCTTCTTAGCTCAGAAATGGTTAATTAATGGCATAGTTACCTCTCCAGTTGGAATAGGCTTGCCAATGAGAACAGAGATATGAAGAAACCTGTAGCCTAGGGCAAGAGGGGGGCAGTGAGTGGGATGTTGTGGTTTTTTTTCTCAACTTTCCTCAGCCTGTTCCTCAGGAGTGCTGCTAAGGCAATGTGAGCTAGGCAGCAGGAGAGTGGCTCAGAGAAAAGAGCAAGAAAATCTGCTGCTACAGAAGTTATGATCCTTGATCTGTGAGTCAGAAGCAGACTTTTCCCTGGTAAAAAAGTAAATTGTACCTCTTGACCTGATATAACTAGAAAATCGCATGTCTGAAAATATGGCCATTTGGGCTTGGATATAACTTCTGATTTTCTCTGATGGCCAGTGTATGCCATTCCCCAGATAGCAAGGTGATAAAATAGTCAGCCTTGCTGTGGAATTTGCAGACTGAACTCCTACTCCTGTTTTTCAGTAAAATTAGTGTTTCAGTGGCTGGAGAGTCATTATTTTTTTAAATTCCTTTTTCATCCATTTGTTCATAAATAGTGAGAAGGATGAGAAACAAAGAAAAACTGCTCATGAAGTTGCATTGAGATAGAAGTCAAGGGTTATCAGAGGGGACACTGAGCTCCATCTTGGTCATCATATTTAACACAGTGAATTTAAGAGGAATATGGAATTTCACAGATTGGTAAGAAGAATGCAATACACAAACTACTTATAGAAATATATTTCACTCTAGACTGGTATCATTTCTACAACTTCAAGATGATACAAGAGATTTCATTCTTCCTATTAAATAATCTCAAAGTGCTTAATGATGTATCTCATGGGCTCTGTAGGGCTGAAGGTGATGCTACTGCCAATGGAGGGATCACTTCTTTAGGAAAGAACTGATGCTAATCTAAAAGGAAATTATCATACACTAAAATAGTTTATTACTCTGAAGTAAGGAAGTAATAAAATACTTATCTCTCAAAAAACTACTTGAGAAATCGCCTTTAGAAAACATGAGAAGCTGATACATAAAGGTCTTAGGGAAGGCAAACTGACAGGGAAGAAAGTGAAGAAGGGCTGTCATTTAAGGAAAGCAGGGGTCATACTAGTATAGTAGGAAACTATTTCCCCAGAAGCTAAAGATAAGAAACAGCATATCATGTAACAAAGTTCTAGAATTTTCCTATATGAGGAAGGAAAAGGAATATTCATTTACCAGGACAGGCATGCAAAGTACAGTTGATATAGGAGTGAATTATTTCTTTGTTTCCATTTTCAAGGATTAGCACTTAAATGCATTACATTACAAGCATTACATTATAATTTAAAAATTTATTACATAGATACTCTCAAAAGGAGACAGAAAATTTTCATGAATACAAAAATAACAGTTTGAAGGTGCTTAGATGAAATAAATGTGGTCACATTGCATGTGAATGAAGTCCATTAATGAAAATTAGTCCAGTATTCTTGAAAACAATACTAAAACTAGTATCTGAAGGGTGAAGAATTATCTTTGGAAATATGAATGATTTTAAAAAGGAAATGGATTCCAAGTGGAATTCTGGAAAAATTGTTACTTAGTAACAATAAGGAGAACAATAAATAGCAATCAACATGAAATTGTCTAAGACACATTACAGTAAATATTTTATGCTTTTTTGAGTGGGAAATTGCCTAATGGAGATACGATGCCCTCTTGCCTGCCTGCCTGCTAGTAGGATGTATCTTGAGCTTAGAACTTCTGTATTGTCACATCAATTCTCAGAATTAAGCTGGAGAAGTCAGGTCTGTGTAATGTTTTCCCCACAAGTTTTGTTGCACAACTGTCTCAGTGAGAAATTATTGATTCACAGACAAACTGGGAGAGTAGTTCAATGAGTCAGTCTCAATTTTAAGCAATATTTTAGTACAATGATTTAAGTCTTGGAATAGAAACTAAACTCAAGCTATTTTGGTTTTTTTGATACAGGCTAGGAAAGGAATGACGCTGATGATCTACTGATGACGTAGATGTCATTTACTTAAAACTCTGTAAGGCCTTTGGCATTCTCTCACACAAAATCCTTTTCTCTGAACAGGAGATATGAATTTGAGGGATGGGCCGTTCAGTAGGAATTTTATGTTTGAAGTAGAAAATGTTGATAGAGGATGCACAGTCTTGGATAACTCTAAATACCAAAGAGTACTATTTCTATTGCTGAAGAAGTCCTTGATATCATATCCTTTACGAAATATTGAAGGAACTGAGGTAAGGCAGAGGCCTCTGATGGTGCCTGACTTGTTCATTCTGAAGAAAACAGGGCAGTTTGATTCTGAGCCAGGTAAATACCTGGGCTCTTCTGAGTGATCTGCAGCAGGGTCTCATGCACAAGTGCTTTAAAAATGTCAGCAGACCTGCTGGCAGCTAAGAAGCTGGGCAGAATAATAAACTGGATTTGCCATTCTTCAATCTACTGTCTTTCTTGTATTGTATAACTAGGGAATCAGAAGAGTAAATTGTAAGAGGAAGCACTATTTCATACACAGAGGAAGGAGATGAAGGCAGGGAAATGTGGTCTGAAGAGATTTTTTCTTCAGTTCTAAACGTAGTGGAAAAGGTCTGTTGTAACATCCATCCCTCCAGATGGAAGAATAATGTAAACAAGTCTGTTAAATAGTTCTGTTTACTGTCCCAGCTGTAAGATAGAACTGAGCCTTTCATATATTGAGAGTGAAGAGGCTAGAATAGCACAGGGTTTGAGGATGATTGTTGGCAGGATCACCACCATAAAAATAAGACTCCTTTTTCATGTGTCTTGGCACGCATGCGGCTCTGGCAATTCAATAAGCCCTTATTTCTGACAGAATTTGAAAGAGACAAATATAGCCACATATACAGGTTTTCGTACAGAAAGAGTGATGTCTTAGGAGGGACACTGAGAATTCCCCTTAATCGTGAAAAAACAAGCAGCTTACTTTTAATGACTCTGCAGTTCTAGTAACAATAAAACTTAAATTGTTGTCTTATGGTGCCACAGTGCACAGGTATATGAAATATACTTAGTTCAGTAATTACTGGGTGAATGGTCTTCATGGATTAACTTGACATAAAGGGTGACTGAATAGGAAATAGATGTGCAATCTATTCTTTAGAAAAGTTGGTTTTGGTGCAACAGACAATGTCCATATCATGCTCTCAAAGGTTTGTGCTACATGGATTTCTGAAATTCAGAATGGGATGAAAGAGCTTGACAACATGGGTGAATTTTTTTGTAAAGAATTTTTCTGCTAATTATTTCAAGACTAGGAAAATCCAGACTAATACAACATGTGATAGCATTGCAATACAGAGATTGCTGACTAACAGATAGAAAGAATACCAGCTTTGTAACAATGCCCTCTGCCTTACACACTTCACTTCCAAAAGTTGCTGGGGCACATAATGGTTTCTGTATTGTACTCAGCTTAAAATTCCATAGCTCTGTCAGTGCCAGATACACTATCAATTGAATTAAATATGTTGTTTAACATAATTTATTGCTCCCATTCTGTGAATTGCTGCAAGTTTCAAACATCTGGACCTGTCATATCATATTATCTCAGAACAATAACCATAAACTGAGAGACTGATCTGTTTATGAGAATGGTATCCGTGCAGGACCACAAAATCACAACCAAGAACATTCATACTTCCCTGCTCACTGCCTTATGCTAGAGCAATTTACACTGTACCCTTTTGTGCTTTCATCTTAGATCTTGATTGGAGATTTATTTAACAGAAAAAATACTTTGTTTGTGGCTGTATATCTATTAAAAATAGGCCTGGACAATTCTAGAGCTGTGCAGAAAAAGTTATAAGTCCCCCACTAAGTTTTAATTTACTGTTGTGTGTTATATAAGCCTTTCAATAGCTATTCAAATAGATAAACATTGATTTGTAAAGCAATTTATATTTCATGGTCTTATCTCTTTGTTAACAACAGTGTGTGAGTAAGGCATCCCTTTATTAGATGTGTGTATTTTTTTCATTTTTATGAATTATGATAAATACCTAAATTACTTGCTAAATTATTTTTTAAAATTATTATTGATGTGATAATAACCTATTGAGGAGTCTTTTGGCTACATGGGAACCTTGTATAACCCCAAACCTGGGACATTCTGTGTGCCTGTAATGCTGGATTGTGTCTACTGCCCACCTATAGCTGCTATCGGCCTCCTTTCCTGCAAATGACAGGCCTGGGGAGAGATAAGAGTGAGCTTATCCCTACAGAATAACTTCAGTGCTGGCTGAAGGGCAAACAGGAGCCTGGGGAGGCACTCTAGCACCCCATGGGAATGCATTCTGAAAGACTGCACAGCTAAGGGAGCTGTGCAAGCCTTGGCCAAAGCTTTCAGAAGTGCTGAAGGCGTGTGCTGACACACGGTCAGAGTCTCCTTCTCTGCCTGAGCTTGTGCCTGACCAGACAAACACACCTGGGCTGTTGTGGGCCCCCCTGCTCTACCCTGACAGGGTGGACAAGGGGAAATGCAGTGTCAGACTAAAGTAGCTACATGGCTTCTGGTCTGAACATGATTTATGTTTGTCCAGGAACATGTGCAAGGTCATAAACGTGCTTCTTCACACCCATGCATACAGAGATAATGTCATGTGAATTTTATTGACTGTAAGTTTTCAAATGATTTACACATCTTTGAGAATTTTATTCCTGGTAGCCTCTAAATAATTCAATTTTGCACTTTCAGCCTGCAAGATCAGTTACATTAAAGAACACACAGCACCACACAGATGTGACACTGCCACTGATTTGGTTTTTAGCTTGAAGGCATTTGCTTATACTTCACAGTAAACAAACTAGGAACATTTCTGTAACTTACTGAAATGTTGCGTACAAGTTTACTTTTTGAATATTAAAAGTAAAGATATATTTGTACAAAAATATTTAGCTATCAGTATTGCTTACTCTTTATTGAATAATTAAAAACAACACTTCTGAGGAGTTAACTCACAAGAGATTACTGAAGCATGTATATTTGTAATGCGTGGAGTCTGTCTTTTTATATAGTATCTTTTGCTCAGATAGTATGACCTTTCCTTTTTGTTACTGATTATGATTTCTTCACATTTTAGCAAAACTCTAAGGAAGCAGATGAGTTAATTTAGTTAATTTCATTTTCTAAAACTAGTGATGGAAAACCTGTTGCAGAATAAGAATGAAAGATACTGTCAAGTCATTCTTAGCTGTTCTCCATGTTCAGATCAGATAAAATCTCAATGAAAATGGTTTGAAATTATGACAAACCTTCTCCTCAGATGTCTTGAACCTTACCCAGCCCAGATTGTAAGCTCACGTTCTCACTCATCTGACAATTCATCTTTCCTTCCTTTTAGAGATGATCTCTGCACAGAATATACCAGTAGTGCAAAATCACAAGCTACCAATGGCCATTGTCTTCTGTCTTCATGGACTGACAACTGGGATGAACATTTCCTGAGATACTCCAAAAGACTTTACCTTAGAAGTTCTGTGCCCTGGCAAAAGGAATGGGTGTGCTCTGTCTTTCCAAACCCATAGAGTATATTCACTTTACACTTCAGCCTACTAGTGCTGGTATTCAAAAAAGTTCATTTTTATCTATCTAATGGGAAACTTTACAGGGTTTTTCCCTTTAAAGGCCATTTCCTTACCTGAGCTTCAAGTGCAAAAGTAGAGACATGAAATAATATTATGGATTGTCAAACAGTTTCAAAGGAAAAACAACACTTGAAGGAAAAACAACACTTGTAAGTTTTATTTTCATTGTACAATTCAGCACGGACTTAAAAAGGCATGAAATGAGATTCAGATTGTTTTGAGCTCCATGGCCAGGTTTTGTTGAAAGACTGAATCTCTTCAGCCTGAATTCTGCATTGAGAACAAAGCATAATCTGCCATTGTGTTCCTCAGTGTTGCAGTGTTACAAGGTTGAGTGAGTCAACTTCTCTCTGTTCATGTGAGGAATAACCAGATTAAGACATTTCCTTATTTATGAACCGGGGCTGGTCATCGTAAGGGTCAAATGAAAGATCACTTGTGTTGGAAACCCCCTTTCTGCTGCAACAGAGAGCCCTGCACTTTCTTGAAGGGTCCAGCCGTCTTGTGTTTACTACAATAGACACCCATCTTGAATTATGAGAGACAATGCAGGTTTTGTTGGCTTTTTTTCTTTAATTGGAACATGTAAGCCTCTGAAGTGAGACTCTCAAACTGTGTTTTGTAGTGGAATTTAAACTGGCATGTTGTCTTTCTGATGTGTTTAGATGAAGATCACTGAGATGTGCTAGAAACTGCAGTGAGTTACTACCCACGGCAATGATTCTTAGATCAGAAAGGATTCCACTGCAGTTTTGCCATTTTATTTAATTCTGTATGTCAACAGCTGTTGTCTGTTGAATGCTACAGAGTAAACTCACCAATGAGGCCAGATTATTAAACCCCTGAGAACGGCAATGAGATAATCTGTATATTCTTAGTGCGTCTGCAAGAAAGCACAGAAGAGTAACAAACAAGAAATATGTTTTACCAAATGAGTATCTCTGCTTGGAAAAATAAGTTTCTGTTCTTCTGTGGACAAAACAGTTTAATTCAAAAGATTTTCATTTCATAAAATGATTCATCTCTGGGTTGAATTCACTCAAATAGTACACTAGTGCAGGATGAGCAGCTGATGTTAGACTACCAGCAAACAGCACAGTCATAAAAATTTTTTTCCTTATGCATGTGTAATTGCAAGGTTGCCTACCACCATTTCTGTGAGTTCTTGGTAGGGAGAGAGGCTTTGGCAGGTGTTTATTCATGGCTTGGCAGTGGTCAAACTTCTAGCAGAAAAATTAACAAATGAAATTTTAGAGGTAAAATGCTAGACACGGTAACATGGTCCAACTTACCCCTAAATTTTTGCTGTTTTGTCAGGAAATAGTTTTACACAACACTTTTAGAAACCTGCTATATTGTGTCACACTTATAGGTGATCTTCAAAAATTCTGTTGAAAGCTTCATGCTATCTTTCTAGCAAAAATCAGATTTAATTATTTGTTTCATTACTTATATAGCTGATACTACTTTGACAGCTGCTGCCACCAAACACTAATATGACTTAAAAATAACAGAGCAGTAACATCAATACACTTCATAGAACTGCTGCAGCTGCTTTGGGATGAAACAAAAAACCTCCCAAAAGGCTGAAAATGAAAACAAAACAATATGTGCTGATTTATGTTGCATTCTGAAGGTCAATAAAACTGGGATCTAGCAAGGAGAAAATTCCATAAGAGACATCTGCCTCTGGTAAGTGGTGCTGCCAGTGCTGCAAAACTCAGCACCAGAATTTGACAGTATAAAATGTCCTGACTGGTGTTTAAATGTTCAATTAGCTGTTGATAGGCACCATGAGAATGCAAGAGTGTATTTGGACTAACATTGGTGTAAAGCATGTGGTCAGTCTAGCAGGACATATTTATAGCCCTATAGTTGCATCACCCACAGCGTGTCAGCGGACAGTGCAAGGCTGATCTCTCTGGGAGCTCCAGCTGCAGAACACCACAGACTCTGGCCTGCATGCTTGTCATGGAGTCACCCGTGGTTAGCCCATTAGGGCCCATTGGAGTCAGCCCAGATTAATGCTGCAACATGCATTGCAAAAATATAATTATTTCCCCTCAGTCAGGAATGAAGACAAAGTATGGTTCGCCTCTTGTCCCTGTTTCCCGTCTTCATGTGACAAAACACACTTTTTAATGGTCACAGTTCTTGATGGTCTCACTAGAAAGGTCAAAAATAGGTTTAAGTTCTGAAGTCTGAATTATTTTTTCAAATTCCTTTTGGAAGTGAGGCCTGTGCAACTCAATGGAAACATGGGCAAAAGAGAAGCTGGAGGAAGCCAATGCTCCATATATGATATGTGATCTGTGTCAGGTGTGCTGTAGGTGTGAAGAGTTTAGGTAGGCTCCATGTGCCACCCTGTGAGAAACTAACAAGTGGGGAGGACAGAGGTTTCCTGTTTCTCTTATTAGTAAATGTGATGCCTCAGTGATATGGTGGCAAGTGTGGGAGGAAGCAACTTAAATACAAATTTCTTGTAATTCACCAATCCATAGCAGCATATGTGCTTGCACATTGATTAAAACAATCCAGAGAACACTTTCATGCTTCATTTTCTAGTTTGTTATATTTTAAAATGTAAATAAGATAATGAGAAGTGAAGACTTGCAGACAAAGGAACAGACTCTTTTCATCACTGAAGCAGAGCTGCAGGTGTTCCCTTGGCAAGCACAAAAGTAAATGTAGATTAGGAACACAAATTTAATGTCAGGAATATCAAATATAAAAGGAATGAGATTTATAAGTGGTAAATATTTATAAAATACTTTGAATGAATAAGATTCTAATTAAAGTTTCTTAGGAAATGTGGCAATTTTTGGTATGTATTTAAAAACAACTTTCTATTTTAAGATGTGGAAGGGTGCAAATTAATTTGAGAATCTGTAATTGGAAAATAGAAAGTGAGACAAAAATTGCTTGCTAATATTTCTCTAATTTGAATGGTGACAGGACTGTGTGCAATTTATTTGAACCTTATCTAAGAGCTTGTCTGTCTATATGACGAGAACTTGGAAATAAATATTATGCTGTAATAGCAGTATACAAAGAACATTCTGAGCTCAGTTGGGTTTTTTTTCTTACTAAATTGTTAATTACTCTTTTAAAGTAATGGCTGCAATAGATTTTTCCTCAGATTTGGAGGACTTCAAAATACTGAAATACAGAAGAGTGAGATTAATAAAAGGTAATCCTTAGAAAGAAAAATTCTGAAGCGCATAAGGGGAAGTGCATAACACAACCATTCTGTGTGAGGAAGCCTTTAAACTGCAGACATCATTTTGGACAGTGTTTCTTTAACCCAGAGCTAGCAGTTGGCTGAACTGTCGCTCTCCACAAGGGATGCAGAATGCAGAGGCACGGACAGAGGTGTGCCCTGACCCTGTGCAAGGACACAGGGCCAGCAGGGGGGTCTGGGCCCCCTGAGTCATTGCCGTGGCACTCTTCGGACATTTGCATTGCTGACTCTCTCCTTGCCATCAGCTCAGCTTCAGAAGTGCTGAGTCCAGTCTTTTTGCTGTTGTAGATTTCTGTATGTCTGAGAATCTCTTCCTCAGCCAGAGGAATGATGCAAGAGAGAATTTGGGTGCATGAGACCCTCCAACAAGTCCGGGCTGCAACCAGGTGTGAGAACGTTTGCCTGCTGGGCAAGTTGGTATCTGAGCAAGGGCTCAGACTCCCACTCCGTTAGGAATTTAGACCTGGAGTTTGCAGCCTGTGCCTCATGAACTGCTTTTGCCTTCAAGCTTACAGAAGGCAACGAAAAAAGAAAAAAAAAGCAGCCTACTGCTGCTAAGCTTATATTTGCTCCACAGAGGTCCTGTCAGCCTTGGAAGATTTGCAGGACTCTAAAAACTAAAGAAGGGAAAAACAGGAGGAAAGAATAAAAGACTGATTTGTGAACCCTACCTTTCAATGGAGGTTGAAATTTAAATTGTGCAGTCAGTCACAAGAAGATTTGAACTACACTCAGGGAGTTGTGAGAATGATGATTTAAGTACCTGGGATGAAAAACTCTTTAGGTGAAACATATTAAATTGAATGGGAGCAAGTTTAGGCCCAAAACTGGAGACGACTAAAGAAACTATGAGTATTATATTACAAGTCTTGTGAAATAATGTATTTATCTATTAATCAAAGAAATGTGAAGATTTTTGGAAAAGATAATTTTGGATTAACAAAAGCCTTAAGTATCCAACTGGATAGAAAAATATAGTTGCTTTTTGTTGTGCATGACTAATGATAAATATGCAATGCAGCTTGGTTTCACATACACTACAGCATGATTTTTTTCAGATGAAAACAGATTTTTGCTTAATTATGGTATGTATTTTTAGTAGTAATTTGAGAGATTTATGAGGAATCATGGTGAACATAATTAAAATATTCCAATTATCTTGGATGTGCACTTTTGCCAGTTGTGATCTGTGTTTCATTCTCTGATGCATCGGCATTTGAATACAAAAGGTTAAATCAGACCCCACATGATTATTTATATGTATATTTGCCAAGGAAAAAATTAGAGCTTTCTAAACTGCTTTGAAGTGCATGATGTCATTTAAACCTTCATAAGGTACATAATAAGTGTGCATATTAGAGATGAGTCAAACACTACATTTTTTCAGAGATAAAAAGAGGGGTTAGGGGAAAATTCAAGCACAGACTTTGTGTAAAAGTTTAATGCTCCTCACAATCTGTAGAGCTTTTGTATTACCCATAAGGTACATTGAGGTGTTCTTTGTTTTTAGTTAGCCTAGTTAGCTGGAGTTTTTTTATCAGAATTGGCATATATGTTTGCAGCTAAAATCAGATCAAATCAATCTCAATTCTCAGTCTGTATTCAAGAATGCCATAAGAATTTTGTGAGGACTTTCACAGAATGATGAACTTCGCATGAATCTTTTGTACAAACTTCAGTCTTAATCACTTTGCAATTGAGATTTACAGATGCATAAAATTTCTCTGTATTGAAGGAAAAAAGGCTAAAATCCGTGGCCCTGATCGTCCTTTGGATAGATTCCACTTCAGGAATCAGTGTCAGGATACAGGACTTAGGCCAGGTTGAAAAATCCTGTTGAGACAAGAAGCTTATGTTCTAGTGGCCTTGCCTTGTGTACATTTCACATACTTTCCATATAATCCCATATTTTGGTAAATTCTGTCTCAGCTGAAATATTTATTATATGACTCAGAAAATATGTTTGAGAAGAGCTTCATCTTGTAACAGTAGCTCACACTGGAACAAGCCTTAAAATATCTTGTGGGGCTTTGAATTTTTTTCTGGTTATAAATTCCTTTCTATAATTATTAATATTTCATTTATATATCAGAAATTTAATGAAACTGGATTACTTGTGTTTCTTTGAAATGAATAAAAAGTGTTACATAAATTTTATCAGTTTATTTTTATATTTCTCCTTTTACTCTAGGGTGGTGGCTTGAAAACATCTGAACACTGGTAATCCCTTGAGATCAAGTTCTCTATTATCAATCAATATTTTTAAAGTATTTCCAGAGAAATAGGTTGCAATTAATTGATGTTCTCAGTTACACATTAATTTATCATGATAACTACCTCAGATGAGAGAAGAATCTGCTCTGCCTAAAATTAATTAATTGTGTGTTGATCAGTACTGCAATATCCATGCTGTTTTTTTCCATTTAAATCCTTTGCACATAGAATTTCATAAGGCTCCTGGGTGAAGGATCTGCACAGTACCCTACTCTGGTAGTTATGATCCATCAGCCCTTGAAGCTGCACATTCCTGCAGTTCTGTGATGTGCAGTAAGCACAGACAATGGTGTTCCACAGAAACACCACCGTGTTGTTGAAAGTGCATAAAAATGCACAGTGGTTACATAGAGACACCACATCCTTCCTGTTAATCAATTACTTTGTTTTATTCCTCTTTCTCAACTGATAAAATTCATGGTGATATTTCTGAATGTAAAGCATATCCTATAAGGGTATTCATTTAAAAGGTGACTGTTTCCCTAGCATTTTAATTTGTTCAAAAATTATGTAATATATTAAGATATGAATGCCATTAAAATTCCTCATTCAACCTCAAACACATGTCACACCATGTACATAAAATACTGCACTAAATTTCTAAATTTGACATGTAATAGAACTTCAACATTCAAATATTTGCATACTTAGACTATGAGATATTTGGTATTTTCATGTCACTTTGCTGAAATCTGATAATGAAACATCAAAAAGTTGCTGCATAAGCAGCAGAAATACTAATTTATTTGTGTCCACTGTTTCCTCAGTGCAAATGGAAGGTTCTTCAATAATGTATTGATAAGATCTGTTCTCTCTACTACTGGCCTACCTCTGTGAAGTTTGTGGATATGTAATGCCTCTACAATGTCTTTACCTCCTGTTAGTTTTGTCAGAAATCAGCTTGGAATAGCTATTAGAACAGTCTTGAACTGTGAACTGAGCCTTTGTTCTTCAGGAAATTATACTTAATTACTACTTTTTTTACCATTTTAATATAGTGCATAAGCAACACTCTATAAACAGTACATTTACTTCTCCTTTAGCTAATATCAGTATATACTACTATTAAAAATACATAGGTAAGATACAAGACATAATATTGAAATGTTTTTCCATTCTGGAAGTGGTATTTTTTTGCTGAAGTGCTTTATAAATTCATGTTACTCTTGTCTGCATTGTCCAGCTGCCAGCTTGACAATAATTTTCCAGAACAGCAGCATCTCTATTGCTTTGGTCTGTGATAAGAGATGCAGAAATCATGAGAGTCTGCCTTCCAAAATTTCAAGAAAAAGATAATAGGTTAGCTAAACTTCTTCCTTGCAGCTTTTCTAGTAGGAGTTGGGAGGGTTTCACTGAATAAGGAGCAGCAAGGCAGATTGCATTACAGTGTTGAGCACACATTCTTTCATCAAGAGAAGAAAGGCTGAGAAACTCTGACACTAAGAATGGCTGAGGTGCTCACATGTCCTGACATTTCCATTTACACATTTCCATGTACATTACATGGAAAGAAGAAGAATATAGATTAGGAAAAAAATTTGCTAGGCATATTTCAATAATGTTAGTAAAATATGAGTTAGAGTTAATACAGGATAAACACTAAATTTTTCAAAGAACTCTGATTTAAAGCAGGATTGAATACAACATTAAATAATTTAGAAGTTTTCTTCAAGAAAGTATCCATTAATCTGAATAAAAAGACTTGAACTTAAGTAAGTGCAATTTTTAGAACTACCTAAAAATTTTAAAATAATATCTCTTCCTTGAGGCCTTCTCAATACAAGTTGGAGATGCCAGAGATAGGCAGATGAGTTGTTTGAAGAATTTTAATTTTGACACTAAACAAAAAGTCAGTTTGGACATTATTTTATCTGAAGTAGGTACCCATTCTACTTTACTTTAGCCAAAACTATGCCTAATAGCTAGAGAGTCACAGCTGATATAGTGTGATATAATCCTAATTTGCTTTCCTTCAGATAAAACTCCAGATCAGATTGTAAAGTTCAAGGCATTTTCTATTACCACCCCAATTTTATTCATTGCCTGGAGGCTTTAATGCTTTGTTTGTAGGTATTAAATGCAAGTTGAATCTGAATATTATTTTATTAAATGGAGAGACATTGTTTTAAATGAGTCATAGATGAAAATTATATATCAGAAATCCAAATATTAATTAAAAAGAATATGCTATATTCAGTAGCATAAAAATACCACAATGATGAACCATTATTATGGGATAAGATCCTTTTCTGGCAGAAGATACATTCCTTGGATTTTCATGTCAGTGCCTAAAGCAGTAAGAGCTGCCATAGTTAGTGGTTGGCAATTTAATCTCAAATTGCAGGAGATTTGCCAGATAGAATTTTTAAAACTTCAGGAGTCAGAGACTTTGTATTGCATGTGCTTGTAAATTAAAATTACTGGAGCCTTTCACCAAGTCTTAATTGTAGAAAGTTCAGGAAAAGGCACAGTCATTTGTTTACACTATAAGTTAGGATGGCAAAACTATGATTTTGAAAGAAAATCCCTTAATGAATATTTATCACCATTCTCCTCCCCACCCCTGACCCCAAAATTGCTTCAGTATTCCTGGGCACCAAACATCTTCCTCATTTTAGGAGATGATCATATTTTAATGTCAAAACAACTTGAGGAAGAAAGAACAGTACATTCTAGGAAGTGTGTCAAATTCAGTTTCAGTCAACAATTTAAACTGTGACAAACTTATACTGCAGTTCTTAAAACAGGTGTTTCTTTGTTCAAGTTATTTCCTGTTAGTCTATGTAGTGGGATTTCTCAATAATTTTCCACATATTTGTGAGCATCATCATTGAATTAGCCTGCCATATCTGACCAAAGGCTTTATAGCAATGCCTAGTTCCTAATTCTGGAGAAATTCAAACATTTGAATCAAGTGTTTGAAACAAATTAATCAAACATTTGGATTACTATAGATATGCCAAATTTGTCTGAAGAATCAAGTTCTTTTTCCATTTAAAGGCAAATCTTACCCACAAGGGATAGAAAACCCATGGCGTCTACCAACAGCAGTAAAGATCAATACAAGCTACTGGGTAAAATAGAGGATGAAAGATGCAGTCCAAAACCCAGTATTTCCTTTGCATAGTTTATTTTATTTTTTATCTGAATATTGTTCAATAAGAATCTGAGTGTCTGCTATTTAGGCTGTTTTGCTGTGTAGAGAGCATCCATTTTTCAGATTATAACTAGTGTGGTCAGTAATCCAGATATCGGTTTAAATTCTAACTTAACCTTGTGGGCTCCAGCATTCCCACTTTTCCCTCTCAGGCATTTGAAAATACTTGTATGCTCTGAATATATTTTTTGTTCTGATGAGGACATAAAGGGTACCTTGTTTTGTCCTTTGAGACTTACTGAATGCACAAATAGTGACTTCAGCCTGCTAAGCAATAGGACATTGTGAGAGTTAAGGGAGATCACCTGAACAAATAAAAAACCTTTGCTTTTGCACATTTCTTATGCTCCATATTGATAACAGGGTGGTGATGATGAGTTGCCATTTAGACAACACACCTGTAGGCAGCTTAACTCTGGAAGCTCAACAACAGTGGTAGAGTAAAGGATATTTCTGCCATGAACAAGCAGTCTGACATCAGGACAAGGAGGCTTCAGGAAGCCATTTTTTGATGGATTTAATTTTCTCACTTTTCTGTTAGAGAAAGGAGGTACCCCTAGCATCACCTAGAAGGACAGGTTAATGATTTGATCTCACATCTATTTGAGACACAAGTTGTCTTAAAATATGTAGGACTTCTGAAATGGTTGTGCTATGAATCAGCTTCTTCAGAAGATGCAGATAAAATCAAGTGTTTCAGAGTATACAAATCCAGTCTGTAACAATTTTGTCAAGGAAAAATCCCAAAGGTTAGTATTTCTACGCAGACTACAAGAATCAGCAATTTTTCCTTTTGAATTGATGGTAAAACTGCCTGAAAATTTTAAAGTGATTCAAAACCAGGTAAATTAGTCTTGAAATCAGTTGGGCATGGCACATTGTGATACCTTCATCAAAGAATGTACAGATTTCACATTCACCCCACAATTCTAACAGCCGTGTACCGTAACTTGTTTAAATCACTCAAAATTTCCAACCAGATATTATGGCAAGCTCTTAAGGAACAAAAATAAAGTAAAAAGATGTGATTAACATTTAGCACCTGAGATAATCTGAGAGTGAAAACAAAAGCTATCTTTGGGCTAAACATAACTTACCTAAAACTGACAGATGCATTTTTTAAAAAATTTAAAATGATCAGCTTTTGACGCATTCATATGCCTTCTACTGCAATAATGGACAGAAAGGTCTGAGGTTAGTGGCCATGATGCTCTTTCCACAAAGAGATGTAGACATGGAAGTGCTTAAAACTCTCCATTTATCTTTATCTTTATGGAGACCTTTTCCTTATGTGAAAAAAAAGAACAAAAAAATTTACAGAGGATATGAAGTCTTGACTTGGTGGGGAAGAAAGGAAAATGTACTGCCTATCCCTCTGTCAGGGACAGATTAATACTGCCATTAGCAGTTTGCCATCGACAGTGGCCTGCCAAAATCTTAAGAATGAGAGCTTTTTTGCTCTGTGAAGAGCTTGGTTTTCTCAGTTGAAACAGAGATTATTGACATTCCATGTTAAAATCTCTGTTTGACAGAAGCTGTATGCTACAACCAGCACTTTGAATTGGGACAAAGAATGTTAAAATCTTGGCCAGTTAATGAAATTTGAATTATCTGCTTTGAATGTGTATTTGAATGTGGTATGTTCTAAGGTTTCATGTCCTCTTGGCATTTGCTCACAGCTAGTCAGATCCCTTGTTTTTTTCTTTTCTGAAATTCTTTTTCAATTCATTCATGGTTATCCTCTGTTGAAATTGACTCCTCTTTCAGTTGGTAAGGCAAAAGCAAAAGGAATGCATTGTATCTTTTCTGGGGAGACAAGTAAGAATTTCAGAACTTGGCCCAGAGATTGGTCTGTATCCTGTGGATTTATGGGGGAAAAAAAAGCTTAAATGCCATGGGAAGGTTTTCCTCATTATTTGAAGTAGTTTTTTTAAACCAGAAATACATGTCATAACACCTGTAGTATAAAATGCATGTATTTGTAGGAAATTTCAGTCTTTTTTTTAATATCAGTCTAGCATGCATTTTATAAAGCGATTTTCCATCACTGAAATTTACAAAAAAAATGTTTTATGTGTTACAACCATAATCAGGGTGAAATAAAGACATACTATTTAGTTTTCCATAACCAACTATTACTCTATATCATATGAAAAACCACAAACCCAGGAGAAAGCAATATTTTGATTATGAAGTTTCAATGATTTAGACTGAAAATGTCTTAGAAATTCTGTTTTCTGGGATGTGTTTACAGGTGCTGGAGGAGCTGGCATTTTTGGAGCTGATATTTCTGCAAAGGAAGCTTTTGCTTGCAGAAACAGAGCTGCTGGGTCTCAAAGGCAATGCTGCCACTAATGAAACAAAAAGTATGCAAAAATAATTCTACCTATGAGACAGAAGCCCAAGAAATGGGAACAAATGTAGAGAAAATGGCTACCAGCTATAGAGGATGAAAGGCACTTCAACCTGCCTGTGCCAGAAAATAAAAAATAAACTTGCTATTAGACACAGTAGGGGCAAATCAGTAGGAAATCCATGAGTCCAACATAGCCTTTAGATATGTCTTAAAAATTTCATTAGGTTATAATTGTTATTTAAGGGTAGATATTTTCTGCCTATTTGCCTCTTTTTTTATTTAATTGGTCTTTATCCAGTTTTCTCCAACTCACACTCCCATTTCAGGCAGGTCTGAAGATCAAAGATTTTGTCTTTAAAGAGAGGCAATTCTCACTATGCTTGTGAAGTCCCAGTCATTCCTCAATCTTCTCAATAGTTTTGCTCTACACCCTGCAATAAAATTAGCTAATCAATGGAGTTTACATGCAGTGGATGTAGTAATTTACAGTCTGTGGGATGGGACATAACCAAGCAGTTCTGTCCAGCAGTGTCTCAGGTGATGCAGTGCACTCACTGAAGAGTCAAATGTGGTTCAGCAAGTTCTCGGTGAATCAAAAGAATCTTTCCTTGATTGGGCCAGAAGAAAATCTGACTGAACAAACACAGCTGGATTTTAGATTCATGGCTGTAGCTCTCCAAAATCCCCATACACAGAGAAAAAATAGAGGTGATAATTGGCATGGCTGGCAATATTGTGAGATGGCTTCTGAAGGATCGACTAATCAGCTACTCCTTGAGGTTATCTGTCCACTGATCTGCTGCTGACAAGCAGTAAAAATCATGGCTGCCAAATACTTTTAAAGCACAGATCTCTCTCAAGATGCCAAGCCTGCAAGGCCTGTTATTTTGATGTAGCTTGCCTGGATGTAGAAGGCCTGATTTGGAAATCTTTCTCTTTGACAGATGTTGTTTTTGCCTTCAGCTTCATAGGAAAATGAAGCAAGTAATAAACATAATAAAGTCACAGAACTTAGAGGTAAGCTTTCAAAGTAGTCCAAGAAAAATATTGTTTATATAAAATAATTCTGAACCAAAACCAGAACTGGCTCTGGACAAATACATAATTGTAACCCATGGCATTATCCTCTGACTGAACACCATGTGAGTTTTATATTTACCATACATTTTGGGAAAGAGAGCCTGCCTGTTTTTGAACAGTGAATATTTAAAATCCAAAACAATTTGTAAGATGTATTTAATGGTCACTTCTGACTGAGAGCAGCTGCCACTTCTGGAGCATTTGAGAAACAGAGGTAGATTACAAATGTTGCAATGTTTCCTAAAGTCTTGGGAGTGTCTTAGAGCATTTCTATCACAGCTTTGCTTTACAGGTTTGAGACTTCTAAATCCTCTCTCTCTGTGCCATATTGTATTGGGTTTGTTTGGCCAGGTTTTGTTAGTGGTGGAGGCTACAAGGGTGGCTTCTGTGAGAAGGTGAGAGAAGCTTCCTCCCTGTCCAACAGAGCCAGTGCCAGCTGGCTCTGAGATGGACACACCACTGGCTGAGCCCACCAGTGACAGCGGCAGTGCCTCCAGGATAACAGCTAAGAGAGGGGAAAAACACTGCAGAAGAGCAATTGTGGCCAGAGAACAGAGGGGTGAGACCATGTGAGACAAACAAACAGCTCCACAGACACCAAGGGAGGGCAGAAGAAGGCACAGGAGGTGCTACAGGCAGCAGAGCTGAGGTTCTCCTGCAGCCCGTGGTGCAAGCCATGGTGAAGCAGCTGTGCACCTGCAGTCCATGGAAGACAACAGGGGAGCAGAGATCCACATGCAGCCTGAGGAGGAGGCTTGTGCTGGAGCAGGTGGAAGCTTGAAGGGGGCTCTGACATCATGGGAAGATCACACAGGAGCTGTGAACCTGTGGAGAGAGAAGTCTGTCCTGGAGCAGGATTGCTGGAAGCACTGGAAACTCCATGGGGGCTGCACAGTGGAGCAGCCTGTCCTTGCAGGACTGACCCCAGTGGAGAGAGACCCACACTGGAGCAGTTCTGCAGAGCTGCAGCCTGTGGGTGAGCTCACTTCCCCTACCCCACCCAGAGGCATGGGAAGTGTGTGAGTAGTACCCCCTGTGGAATAAACATTACAGGGAGTGCCTGAGGGGTGACCACAGCCCCATCCCCTATCCCCCCATACTGCTGGAGGGGAAGGAGGCAGAGAAGATTGGAGTTGAAGTTGAGTGCAGGGAAAAGGGACGGGCATGGAAGATTTTCTTTTATTTCTTGTTACTCTACTCTTATTTGATTGGCAGCAAATGAGGTTTTGTGCACTGAGTCTGTTTATCCCCAGTGATATTTGGTGAGTGATGTTTCCCTGTCCTTATCTCAACCCACGGGCCTTTTGTTGTATTTTCTCTCCCCTGTCTGACTGAGGAGGGGAGTGATGGACCAGCTTTGCTGGGTACTGACATCCAGCCAGGGTCTACTCATCACAAACATCTAGGAACTAGTTTCTTAGGTATTTTTCTGTTTGGAGTGCCAGAATTAGAACAAGGTAAACTCTGAAGATTGCAAAAGTTGGCTCATTTTATTTGCTGCGTTTGAGCAAATAATGTGGTGGGGTTTGGTTTGGTTGGTTTTTCTTTGGAAATTTTCTGTTGCTCATTTATACTTAACATGACCTAACTTTCAAAACACTCTTGCACAGGCCACTTCAAGCAGTGTGACCTAAAAGCATAAACTCTTTTGAAACAGTGGGTCATTCGAAACAAGAGATTGTTTCTGCCACTTATTTTCAGACAAACAAGAAAAATATACCTGTTCTTCTTTCGTCTACTTCAAAACCTGTGATAAGGAAAGCACATGTGCATTGGACACACTCTTAGAGAATTCTCTCTATTATTTCTTCATGTAAAACAGTACCATGATGATGTTAAACACCAAGAAAGACTCTTTGACCTCAGAGGTTTAATTCTAACACTTAAAATTAAGTCAATTTTTAAAGAGGCATGTGGCTTAAGGACCTAGAGCACACAGAAAAATGAGACAGATTATTTCCCTTCTAAAACCAATACAGATAAGGATGCTAAAGGGTAGAGGTCCCACACAGACCTCTTACTAAACTCTAGTTCTTACTGGCCCAGTGGCACTACTCATGGAACGCAGTTATCCAGCTTTAACTTATCCAGTTACCCATTTAGCTGGTCTGTAATGTCCTAACTCAGCTGTAAGACCCCTGTTTCTGCAGGGTCTCTCTGAAAACCTTGTCAATCTCTTTTTGAAGTTCCCTGGTGCTGTACACCCTGCACAGCTGCTCACGCAGCTCCCTGACGAGGCAGCCCAGCTCCTCAGCCAGGTCATGCTCCTGCAAAAGGACATCCTGCCTGCTCCAGCCTCCCTCCCAGGCACGGCCAGCAGCCAGCAGAGGTGTGCTGTGCCCTAGAGCTCTCTTTGTGTCTGCTCTCTGCTGTGCCAAGCTAGTCATTCCAGTCATAGTCCTTCCCCTAGAACAGGATAAATAATGGTGTTTGACCTTTAACAATGAGTCAGCTGAAGACAAAAGCTCAAAGCTTTTGATAAAGGCTCTGTGAAAACAATAAAATTCACTAGAAAGGAAAGGCTGTAGCTTCTCTATCCCAGCAGCAGCAGATTAGAATTAATTCAGTCATAATATGTTGTTAATAATATAACCTCAGTAATAGTGGGAAATAAAGTTTCTTCCTGTGAATCATCTCCAAAAGTCATCAAAAATGTATTCTAATATGAGAAATAGAGTTGATGATTCTCTAGGGGAAAATCCTCACACTTAAACCAATTCTGAAACCTTCAGGAACTGACTTAATATACTAACTTCAGAGGAACCTCCCTGGGGGATTAAAATTGTGGGTAGTTTTATGCTGGGTGAGTTTACTCAGTGAAGACTCTCAATAAGAAGCAGAGACAAGGATCCATGAGGTACCCTCATGAGAAATGAGGAAGAAAAAGATAAGGAGAAGTGATAAAAAAAGTAACTGAGACTTCCTCATTTGGCCATGGCTAGCTTTAATAATTTACTTCGAGCTTCTGAAGGCTCATTTTGAGTGGTGTGAAATTGCAGTGTGTCAATGGCTCTGCAGAAACTGGCAACTCCTGGTCCAAAATAAGGAGAGGTCCCTTTATTTCTGTCATAAGCTAGGTTGTATAAGATGATATGGACAGACAATTTTCAATTGTCTATTTAACAATCCTTTGTCCTACAAGCAGACCACTGTCTAGTGTATCCTTGTACCTTGTTGTCTGTGCAGACACTCAGACACTTTGTGGTTGAACAGGAATGTGGAAGGGTTGGGTCTGACTTTCACAGGACTAAGAGGAGAAAGGAATGCTATTGCTACCTTTAATTAAAATTAAGAAGTCCAAATTAGGGTTTAACACTAAATATATTAAAGGAAATCCCATCTGATTCTTACTATTTTCTAATTTCTGGTAACATTCATGATGCTAAAGCCAGGTAGAAATCAGGTATGTGTCTCATGGAGGCTCCTATTCTTCTTTAAGCCATCTGAAAATTTAAATTTCTGTCACATCCCTAGACGTGCTGTATATTTGTATACTTTTGATTGTTCTTGTGGCTTCCTTCACTAAGAAACTTGAGTTATACTTTAAATGAGAGGTATTTTATGAAAGCAGAAAGAAGGTGCTAAAATAATATTACTGTGGCTACTGAAACAACAATGAAGAACAGTAAAACCATATGGAACATAAATTGCTGAAAAAATATCTACTCCTCCCTCCCTGGGTTTTTTGGTCACATTGACTCTAGTAGGTGATGACTACACTGAGAAGATACAAAGCATGCAGGATAAACTTCCATGGGCTATTTTCTGCAATCACCAGTTCCATGTTCATCAGTGCCTAGAAAGACAAATGACACTTGGAGATGAAATATTTGTATGTAGATTTGTGGTTCACCTAGATCTTAAATAGTACATGCATCCAGTTTAAGACTTATGACTATATAATAAAACTAAAAAAAAACCAAAAAAAAGAAAAACAAACACAAAAGAACAGAGAAGGTTTACCAAGGAATGAAGCAGTTTTGTAGAAGGAAATGCTGAGCAGGTAGAGACTGTCAGCATTAAAAAGAAGACAACAGAGAGAGATGTGATACAAGTCAATGAATGAGAGGGAATAAAGAATTACCTTTCACTTTTCACTGACCCTGAAAAGTAAGGGGTACCCAATGACAGTTTGCTCAAACCAAACTAAGTACTGTGTCACACAATATGTAATTAGATTGTGGAATACATTTCCTCAGGAGAGTATAAAGGGAAAGCCAAGAAGTGACTTAATGGAAGAAAGTATATTTGGTAGTTGAACAAAATTACTTGAAAGCAATCTTTTTATCAGGAAAAGCCTATCTCAATGGTTTTTCCAAAATGAGAAGGAAGTGAGAAGGAAGGCTCACTATCAACTTGTCCTATTTATTGCTAGGTAATGGGATTACAGGCTGCTCTTTATGAACACAGAAGAACAGAGAAGCACAGCAGGAGGTGCTGGAACCCAAATAACCTGCTCAGACCAAAGAGCTCCTGCCCCAAATCTTCTGCAGGCTGTACCAGGGGACTCTCAGCCCCATGAGTGGGCCCCATCCATGACTCTGTGCCAGAGGCTCTCCAGGTCTCCTTTCAGGCTTGGGGGTTTTAGCCCAGTGGTAGGGGAGTTACACAGGGGAACTCACTAGGAGAACTTATAATGTGCTGCTTAGGGGAGGTATCAAAATGGTGAAAGGGAGAATTCAAGGTCTTTTCAGAAGGAATGGGTGTGGAAGATTAGAGGAAAAGGGGAATAAAAGACAGCTGGCATATGGTCAGTACACTTGCCTGGTCATGTCCTGCCCCTGGTCAATTCAGTCTGACCCATCTTCTCATCAAGTTCCACTCTGGATTCTTTTTGTGGGCGAGGAGCTGTAATTGTCTGTTCCACGTGAATGTATGGAGGCCTAGGAGTGGAGCTGGCTGCAGCAGGGATGGTGGGTCACTGGGGGCCGTGCATCTGGGCTGCCAGAAGTGCGAGTGAGGGCTTAGGCCAGCATGTGGTCACCAAACTAATTGGTGAGCAGGTGAAGTGATTTGGAAGCCAGGGGTGCTTCTGTGTGTGTGTGCGTGTGTGTGTCTGTGTCTGTGTGTGTCTGTGTCTGTGTGTCTGTGTGTGAGAGTCTGTGAGGGGCCTAGAGCAGCACCTGGAGAGGGGCTGCAACCTCAGCAGCAGCAGCACGTGTGTCCAGGTACCAGCAGCAGGAGATATCAAGCATCCAGAGACCAGAGACCTTGGAGGGGCCTGAGCCCAGCCACTAGAGGAATCTGCACAGTACATATGGATGTATTTCCCGCTAATGGACCTTCAGCCTGACCAGCTGGAGAGGGACCCTGAGTTGGAACAGAGGTCCATTGTGGGTGGCCAGAGGGGCATTGTGCTGTTTGTCACTGCATGAGTGCCCTGTGTGTGTGTCTGTATTGATCTGTGCAGCTGGCTGTGTGTGTCCATGAGTACGTGTTGTACGTGTGTCTCCATGTGTGCCAGTGGAAGAATACATGCTCAGACTCCTTATTGGTTGGGTCTGCGGCATGAAGCTGTGGCAGTCGTGCCTCTTTTGACCTAGCCAGTTTGACCATTACCTAACATTTACTATCACTAGTTGCTACTAGAACACACTGAGCGAGATGTCTTTTGTTCTGACCCAGCAGAGCAACCCTGAACAGACAATTAAGGATGCATTGTAAAATTTCAACAGACGTGCCTAGCAAAAAATAATTAAAAATAATGCAATAAATTCCTTCTAAATTCCCTTTACTTCATACTTTCCTTATCTGATTCTCTTTTTTATCCTCCCTACATGATGTGGTCTGTTGTCTTTGTATCAACTAGCCTTACCTTTATATATTCTTGTATAACATTTTAGTTTTGCTGCTTTTATGTTCTTTGATTTCACCTGAGGGAAGAATAATCATCATAAATTTAATAATTCTTCCACTGAACAATGAAAGAAAAAAATCAAGAAGGAATCCAAAAAGCAAAATGAAAACTGGTATAAATGGTGTCTAAATACTTAGTTGATGCGTAGCCAAGGTGAAGTGTGAATTAGGATTTTGTAATTTTTCTTTACTTTCCATAAAAACCACAATAAAAAAGATGGAAAGCTGACAGGTAACTACTTAAATTTCAGTTTGGTGTTCTTAATGCCAAACCACGTGATAGTAGTATGTACCTATGGACATGAAAAGAACCTGATATACATGTTCTAAATTTTCTATCTTATCCCCTTAGTTTTTAAAAGCTTTTAAATTTTTTAAGAAGAACTTCTACCTTTACTTATATATGTGAAAAGAACTGTGACCACAGCCACCACACATATATAGTAGGATTCAGTGGATAAATGAGAGAAAAAGTTCAGCCTAAGAAACTAAATATGCATCATAACCAGTTTAAGTAGTGATGAGACTTTAAATTAACAGATTTAATTACCAGAAAGCAAATTTCAAGCACCTTTATACCGGAGTTAGTAATAGAAGGCCAGACTGTCCACTGGAAGAGCCTGTGGATGGGAATTTGGAACAAGACTTGAGCTCCTGCAGAAGTTTTATATCCCTAGGAGGGTAGATTTCACTAGTGATGGATTGAATCATGGCTCAAAACAACATTTTTTCTTTCTTACCTCAAAACACATGTGAGGTCCCTGGTGCAGCTCTTTACTCACATGCACTGAACTAGAGATCAGAGAGTATCTCAGCCTGAAGTTACGTGACTTCAAGTTAGAAATGAGCATGAAGCTGCTTGGAAGGAGCTGAATGTCTTCTCTTCTGTTTGGCTGAGCTGTACATAACTAAAGGCTCTGCAACAGCTTGGGGCTATGTGTTTAAGTTATTTCCCTCGTGCACAAGTTGCGCACAATTTAACTGCCTAAGTATTTACATATTTTCTGAGACTTCCTCGTTGTAAAAGAGGAACGTTTGTCTACATAACTGTCAAAACATGCTACTCTTTAATCTGGCATAATATTTACTTCTGTGGTAGTGTGTGTCAGGAATTCAGGCTCAGGTTGTAGATGGTATCAAATTTTAGTAAGTGATAATGACATTAGGGAAGGTTGCCAGGAGAAACATCTGAACTATGCAAGTTAAAAATTGCCATTCAAGAATTGATTTAGCGTGCTTCTGATTATAATATTCCTTTGAAATGCTATTGAAATTCTTATGCCTATTTGTACTAGGCAATGCCTTTTGTAATGCAGTGCAGCATTTTCTTATCTCTGAAGCTCAGCTGCAGAACATTAAATCAGCTCGCAAGAGCATCCACCTCTCATTGCTTCACTAGCAAATCCCTGTACATTTCCCCCAGCCCTAGCAAACATACATAAATGCCTGCTGTTATTAACCTAACTTTGCAAAACATGTATTTAGATGAAAGGGCCAGAGATGAAGACATGAAGACAGACATTCTTAGCCGGCTAGAATGTAAATGCAGAGGCTGACAAGTGAGTGGGCCATTTCAGCATATCTGTTCCACTTGATTGGTACAAAGCTTTCCAATGTCATTTTGACTAGCTATGAAATCAAATTATTCCGCATGAGGTGTTGAGCAGCACTGAGCTGTTCTAATGCCCACTGGATATTGTGAGCGACTCTCTGCCTGACTCCTCATTTCTAGAACTATTCTGGCCAACTGTTTTATCCTAAACAACTAAGAATCCAAAATTTCATCTCTGCCTGACCCTGGATGGTCAGGTCCAAAGCAAGTCCATGGAGCATCCACCAAAACTCACGGAGTGTCAAATTCCCTTGGCATGCTCAGGGACACTCAGGGACACCCTCTGCAGATGCTGTTCACGTGGTTCTCACTGAGGATTGATTGGGGTGCCCAGGGTCCTGGGCTCCTATTGTACTCACAGCTCTCTTTTTGACATGTATTTGCAAAAAGTTGTTGCACTACCTTTAAAGGGCAAAATTCCACTACTGAAATGTCCCTTTAATCCCTGGAACTGCAACACGCCCAGAGCAAATGGGCATGGAGTGGCTGCTGAGCTTCTGTATTAAAACGAGTGGATTGTTTGGAGTTTCTTTTCATAGTGGAATTCAGATAACTTTGCAGTACATTTACTGAATTTATATTATGACCAAAATTAATTAAGACATTAAACAAATAATGTTATCAGTATATGATTCATTGAATTATCAACTTTTAAAAATGTTTAGTCTAATTTTAAGATTATATTCACATTATGGCTGACAAGAACTTCTTTTTCAATATGGCTATGTGTAGCAGTTTCTGTAAGAAAAGATATAATTTCATATTTAATTAAAAGTGAAGTTATAGATTAGTACTGCAGTCAAAATCTATTACTGAATATTTATCTGAAAAAAAACTTGCTAAGTAAAGCAGTTTTTGTCTTTAAAAAAAACTGTAAAAAACCCCATAATTAAAAATTCTAATGAAAGCATTTCCTCTCGGTGAATAAAGCATGGTGGGAAGAATGATCAGAAATATCCAATTAAAAATCTATTTGTTAAATTCTGAATGAAACAAACCCTACTGATTAATGAAAATTTCTCTGTCTTTATAACCTAAATCCAAATGAAAATATTCATATCTAATAGCTATATAACCACATAAAAATAAAGATAAACATAATTTTTCAAAAACTTGTGTAGTGATGCTTTTATCTACAGTCAATAAATTCACACTCACCTGACCTAAGTGTCTTTAAAATAAAAATGTTGAGTTTACTTTATAGCAATGTGATTAGTGTCTCTGCCACAGAAAAGAGAACGTGAAACAAAACAGAAAAGAAAATGCATTTTTTAGTCTGCTCCCAGCTCCAGATGGCATGCTGATTTAGAAAAGAGATAGATAATAGTTACCTTCAGGATACGAGATGAACAGAATGAGGGATTGATTTGACAAGTTTATTGTGCTCTGTTCCTTTTGTCAAATGTAGGATTCTTTAATTTATTGCTTTTCTTCTCAGGACATCCACGGTAATATTAGAGAAGTGCTGATAGTGTAGATACACTACAGAGAGCCACCTGTAGGCAATAGTGATGTGACCTGCTTCTCACACGTATCAAATTCTCTAATTACCCTAAAAAATTTCAGCTCACATGTCTTCTATTTGCAACTATCATTCTTTCTTTTGTTTGTTCACTCATTCACTTGTTCTCTTTTTTTTTTCTTTCCCACTAAATACATGACTCTGGACAGAATTTTGGAAAGAAGTCTAATGATTTGAAAAATGTTATTGACACTGTAATCAATGTGATGCAGTGTGTCAGTCCATCAGTTGCTGGTATGACTTATTTTACTGCACCTAAGGGAGAAGTTAAAATTTGGTGAGGAGAAGCAACCCACAAAATAGCAGTCTATGACCGTAATTAAAATGAAAAAATATTAAAATCACAGTTGTTCACAGAATTTTTACTTTCTGCTGAGTCCTTCTACTACATCAATAGTCAGCATAAGAAAAACAACAAAAGTATAAGACACAAGGCCAGTGAAAGGGTTTGTTATATTAATTGTGACAAACACCATTCAGAACTAAATGCCATTACTATACCTTATTTACCTGTCTTCCTTTCTGAAATTACTTAAAAGCTTATTTATTTTTTCATGCAAGTTACTGAATATGAAAATTGTTGATAAAATTGGTCTTGAATACCATCTTCTGGGGAAAACCTGGAGGAGAAGACAGTGGGCATTAAACACATTCAGAGTTAAGTTCGTCCATATTTAGCCTTTGGTATTTAAAACACAATTTGGCAAACTTTTAGCTTTATAAACTTTGAAAATTGAAGAACTTTCTTCCATCCTAGGACCAAAGTTAAGAGAGAGATTTAGCACATTTTTTCTTAGAATCTCCATTTGAAAAATAAAATTTTCATATCATCTTATCTTAAAATTCCTAGGAAACAATTACATATGAAATGCCAACTTAGAATACTCTCTGAAATAAGAAAAAAACAACCTTTCAGCTCAAGTCTGGAGATATCTTTGCATTTAAAATCACTGCTAGTTTGTAAATCTGCATTACAGCTAGTGCTAACAGGGAATGCAAGGGATTATATTCAGCTATTGGTATCATTTCTACTGATTCTTTCTGTCAGTTTAACAACCCAGTGATGCTGGCACAATCTATTCTAGCCTGAGTTAAAGAGAAAAAATCCCTTTGAAATCCAGTTGTGCCCTGGCAGTTTTTGTCCCAGCTCATCACCATTAGCACACCTCGTGTTCTGCAGGCCTGGCAGATATTGTGTTGTTATTTTAGCTTGGGGACAGTTGGATTGAATAAGTGAAGGGTCAGGGGAGAATTTGGGTGGTTGTTTCCTACTTGAAATTCTCTGGCATATAATTCAGAAACCAAAGGAAAATAAAAAAATATTGGAACTATGCAAAAATATCTTCATAAACACTTGCTATTAGATGTTTACTGATAAGTAACAATCACTCAATAAAAAAAATTATTGTACAAGCTCTGTCTGTTGAAACCTTCCTATTCCATTCCTTGGTAAAAATTTGTGGTCTAATATTTTTGAGAGTCTTGATTTTCTCTTGACCACTTCCTTCAGATGATTTGAATTCAGAGATTTTAGAGAACTTCATCTACCAGACTCAGTGATTCTGCAACTTTCACATATTTTAGGTTTTTAATTACTTTACAATTTACATATACTGCCCTTTAATTTTTTTCCCAATTGTTGAATAAAGAATAGAATGACATTTTACCAGGCCATTTTCATTAGAGAGTTTTGAATCATGGGTTAAACATTACTTTGCTTATTTTTAAACTATTTTATGGAGAAAATATACCATTAGAAGTATACATTTCTCTCCATTCAAAGTTGTGGAAATTAGCTCTCTTTCTGCTATGAAGTGTAGTCTAGGCTGTGATAATTACTACTACAGAAAAATCCCCTTTAATTAAAAGTTATTTTGTCTGTAATATTGCAAAGAAAAATTGATATGCTTTGAGACCAAAATTCACTGAATTTTTAGCTTTTCCTTTTATGGTATAAATGAATGGTCATATATTTTTCCCTTTTCAGTAAGAGATAAAGAGGTTAAGCCAACACGGAAATATTTCTACACTGAACTGGTTTGTGGATATCTTTCCAGCAGCATTTGATTTAGCACTGCTAAACTCATTACTTTTTTTTTTTTCCTATGGTGGATCAAAACCAGAATTTCCAAAAATATTACTACCATTCTTGGGTTGCTTGTTGACCCTATGAAAGAATCAGTTTGAGGTAAACTTGTCCTAGGTGTCACAGCCAGTTTGGAGACTGGCCGAGCCACATGCCCTTTGGTATCTTCTTAAGTGGGGAAGCCAAATTTGCAATTTGCTTAAAAAATGTGTCTGGGATTTAAATATTTTCAGAGCTACTTAGAATGTCAACTTTTGGCATGTTTGCTCTCCAGCTGTGAAACACAGCATAAGATCCAAGTGATAAAAGTGGCGAATGAATTGGACAAGTGTCTTTGGTCACTAAATTGACTTTCAGGCAATTTCTGACAAGCTAAATTTATAGACTGTAGAGTTTTTTACTCCCCTTGCTGCAAGCAAACTCCTTTATAAATCCACTCTATTCTTTCATATTTTGTCCTTTTTTTTCTTTATTGTTTGTACATGACTGACTCTGTTATTTTACTGATTTAAGTTTTGAATTGTTTGGTTTAATTCTAAACCATAATTTACCAGGAGTAGTTTTTCTGTCCTCAATTTTCATAATTTCCATCACACACTGGTAAAACTTGAGGCATCCAAAAATATATTGACTCACAGTCTAGGTATTTGGTAAATGATCTGCATCTTTCCTTTCAGTTTTTCATTGCCTAGGTATGTGTGACCATTCTTCACATAGCTGTCATTATGCAACAATAAAATCTTCTTTAAAACATACAAATGAAAAGCTAAATGAAAATGATCAGACGAACAGAGTGTTTGGAAGGAAAAGAGTCTATAGGAAATTTCCCACTATAAATTTTCTTTTGTTTTAATGGCACCATTTTACAATGCTTATGGACAATTTGTCCCTTCTCTTGGAAGGCAAGTATGTGCTGCAGAGGCAATGTGCACCCCTTCACCTCCACTGTCAGCAGAATGAGCTTTCCTTGCACTGCATGTGTTTGTTCATTGTGCTTATGTATGTAAACTTCAGTGGTCATGCCAAAACTTACAACCAGGCATATGTGAAGGATAGCAGTTGTTTAGAGACACAGAATGTGTCTTGATAACTCATGGAATTACAGCAATGTGCAGTAAAATTGTTGTGCTGCTGCAAATCAACATGGGTGTTGTCTAATGTACTGCTGTGTCAAGGAACTTGAACATAAGCCAAAAGGAGTTGGCTTATTCTGATGAAACCAGTGAAGACATAAAAACTACCAACGAACGCAACTTCTTAATATTTCACCAGACATCCAATTTGAATGAATAATCACATGCTAGTGGGCATTTTTAATGAAGTGTTTATGTTGGTCCTAATCAGACTGGACAGTCCATATGCATTTGACTTTTTTATTAATAAAACCTCATCGATGTTCTTGCATTACTGCTAGTTAATAGTAATCAAACTGAAAGCTAAAATTCAAATAAAATGAATTTTCAGTTGTTTGTTTTGACCAATTCCAAAAGATGTGTGCACAGGTGATTTTTATCCTTGACAGCTTGAATAAGTTTTTCCCATGGAGATACAGAAGAAACTTCAAAAGTGATTTATCCCAAATCAGTTTTGAAGGAAAAAAAGTGGAATGATTTCAATGCTGAAGACGTTTATCTTCCTCTGCTTACTGTTGAGAAGACCTAGACCCAGATAAACTAGTAAAGAGAGAATAAAGGTTATTGAGCCTCTAATCCCACTGACTAGGGTAAAGAGAGATGCACATTTAGACAGCCCTTACCCTATCTATTTTAGATGATATCTTAAAAGATCTTTTTTCTTCTATTTTCTCTAGAGGTAGCCTAGTTGATAGTTGCAAAATAGATGCCTAACTTCTAGATGGTTAAATTAGGTGAGCTGAATCACACCTTCAGTTATTTTCTGAGGCATAGTTAAGAATGTAAGTAGAATTTGTCTCTCCCTGCTCATTAGCATGGGCTTCTGCTTTTAGTCTGCAAGATTATGAGGCGTCTGTTTTTCTTTGGAAGCCTGCAAGGAACTATGGTTATTACAAAGGCAACCAAATCAAGATGTGTGTTATTCTCTTCCCACAGGCATGAGGCGTACGGTTTTGGTTTTCACTGATTTAACTATAGTGGTAGGTTAATCCACAGAAATTCAGGTTCTAACCACAGAGATTTCCCTGTGTAAATCTGAGCTGGCATGTGTCAAAATGCAATGGTATGGGATCCCATGGCCAAGAACAGCTTGTGCCTTGGTGACCAGTACCAGAATGAGAATAAGGAAATGGTAGAATGTCAATTAACTGAGGTAGTATTACACCATCTCCCTGCACAAACAGTCTTCTGGAATGAGACTTCCATTAGTTGTAGACAAATTCAGGCTGTCCACAAGCAGTGGCTGTCTTTTCCTAATTCCTGGTTGGCCTGAGCTGGAAAGAGCAGCATGAATCCATGGGCTGGATTGGCATGTAAAGCTGGAGAGATATAACCCCACATATGTAATGTGCAACTCATCCTCAAATTAATACACAACAAAATAAATAAATAAAATAAAATAAAATAAAATAAAATAAAATAAAATAAATAAATGAATACTTGTAAAACATGGTGGAAATATAAAGGAATGAATAAATATTATCAGAATTACTTTGCTCCTTCACTCACCAGAAGCTCCAGCGAATTTAGAAACACCTGGCATAAATATGCAATTATTTAAGTAAATATGAAAGGGAAAGTATTACTGCGTTAATTACGTATTTACAAAGAACAGATAAAAAGACAGGTCTTTCTAAGAGTAGGGCTATTACATATATAATTTTAAGATATTTAAGTAATAGAAAGTGTGAACATTAGTGACTTGTGTGAGTTCTATGGCTGTATTGTTCATTTAAACTATACTTCTGGTAAGCAATTAGAAACATGGAATATGGCTACAGAGAATCTTTGTTTCCCTGGAGATTTTTGAACAAATGTCTCAACTGTTAAATCATTGGAGAACCAGAAGGAATCACTTGTAGGCCCTCTGACTTTGCCTGTTTGCTTTTTGCTGCTTGGCTGCACTATTTTTACCTAAAGAGAGAAATGTTTATTCAAGACATTTTCTTGATTAGTTTTGTTTTCAAAAAAGAAGTGAGACTTTTTCTATTTCTTTATAACAATGTTATCCAGAGGTGTTTGTTCTGAAATACTTTAATATTCTTTTTAGCTTCTACAGTAGGATTCTTAAATTTATAGACAGTTTTAAAATTTATTTTGATTGATAAACCAGTTTTAGACATGTACCACATCCTCAAAAATTTCCAAAATAGGAACCTTTCTTGCAACAGCCAATCAGGTATGACAAAAGCAGAGAGAAGGTCCAGACAGCAGACACCATCTGTGAAGTCTGCTTTTATCTGTTAGCTAGAATTCTTAGAACCTCTTCAAGTTTCCTGAGAACTCTTAAGACCAGAAGTTGATCCAGGACTGACACCTGATCTTTACTGAGCACACAGTGATTCAAGGAATCTACATGTCTAGGATTCCTGCCAAGATCTGTGATTCTGCATAGTCCCCAAGTACTCCTCTTGCTGAGGAAGCTAGTCTTAGAGGAATTCTAAAAATAGCAGGAAAATAGACTTCTTTTCCTCTAGACATTGTGATTACATATCTCTTCACATTCATTTAGAAGCTCTTTGCCAATCAAAAAAAATTTAATGGTTTCTTATTCTCTCTCAAACTTTGAAAAAATGCTAAAATAATTTTTATATGTAGTATATAATTATTCCATATTTAGTAACAGTTAATATATTTTTAAATATAATTCACCCATATAGAAAGTATACTATACATTATTTGTATATGGATGTGCTTGCCTTCAGTTTGAAATCTGTAAATAAATCAGATTAGGATTTACAAAGTTGCAAAAGAAATTATTACTACAAGGTACTTCAGATAAGGATGCTATATAGTTTTTCTAGTGTACTGATATTAGTTTGTGTTTATGAATGAGTTAATATAAAAATAATTTCTAAAATAAAAGGAAAACAAATTGCCAAAAATTTTGACAAAGTATAACTATGTTGTTAGAGATTTCATCTTTCAATACTTTTCCTTATGCAACTGAAATAAGGTGCTTCTCTTCATTGCTTTTTCTTTTACTTACAAGACATTGTACTTCACTAAAAAGAAGCTCATCTTCTTGCCTTCTTTAAAAAAAATTCTTGCAGACTGCTATGCTATTTGTTAGCAAGCCAAGCATAGTATTTTTGTGCAATGGTTGTTTGCTTTACCACTGGTTCCAAAGTTAAATCTAAGATCTTTCATAATTTGATACTCAGAGAGTATATGCAACAGGAGTTGAAGGAATTGTAAAATTTTTGCTTTCCATATACATATTTTACAATCACCTCTATTCTCGTTGCTTTACATTTAAAGAAAATCCAAACTGGATTGTTGCATTGTTAACAATAATTCAATTCAAGGGAAAAAAGACTAAAAAATATTTCAATGTATGTTCTATGGTTGACATGGATAGGCAACCATCAAGCCTTGTTTGGCAGTGTACATCAGAAAAGAAGGATCAGAACCACAGTGAACAGCAAAAGAGCTCAACATCTCCTTAAGGGAAATTTTATACTTGTTTTCTCTTCAGATTTTGTATCTTTCTGCAACAACAAAAACAACATCAACAATCTCTTAGTCTTTCTGTATAGATTTTTGTATTTGCAGGAACAATGGAAAATATTCTGAGAAATATTTCATTGCATGAGCATTTATTCATTTGGACAGGTTGGAACCAAGTTCCCATGTAACTATTCCTTATTCTATGCTCGTTCTGCCAACTCAGGATACACTCTCTGATCATCCACTGATACATCCTCTTGTCATCCCATTTTTCTCTCATTTCCTTTTGTAAAGGAAAATTAAAGTATATTTTTCTTAAGGGAGAATGCAGAACTATGCAGGATTTCAGCTCAGGTTCACTTCTTTTTCAGCTCTGGAAACATTTTTCCAGAGAATGTTTGGATTGATCTGTCTTTTCCCCATTGCATCACACTAGAGTCTTACTCATTCTCTTATTCAACAGCGCACTCTTTCTTTAGGTCTTTATCAACTTATTATTTCTTAGTTTATAGAATTAATTCCTTTTTTTTGTGTATGTATTCAGGACCTTCCATTTTTTGCTGTTGACTTTACACCATTTTGGTTACTCCAGTCCCAGAAGTCATCCCTTACTCTGCGTTTGTGGTGGCTCAGAATCTTGCGCCAGGCTCTTTCTGCCAGCAGCACAGATGAGACACTGGACTTCAACCGTCCCTAAGGAGCTGCTTTTGGAAATTCCCTTGTACTGTCCACTACTCCTCCCTCCTCTTTTAAGTAGTTGGTTTTTCATCTAACTTAGACAGCTAAACCTAAAGGTATAAACTCTACTCCATTTGTCTGGAACATGTAATACAGAGTTTTCCATCTGAGCTAATAAGTGCACTTATATTCAATTCTATACTGAGTTCTAATGAGATATTATCTACTTTATTTGCAGAGAAAATAATTTCAAGGAAAGGTTCTGTATTAAATATAGTCTATTGTACCTTTGGTGAGGACATATTTTATTTTATTCTGTCTTTTTTCATCACATGTATTTACATAATATTCCTTTCAGAATTTGTATCTTTGGTTATGACTGAAACTGAGTAAAATATTTGTCAATAAAACACAGATGCTATATTATCTAGTCCTATACATATGATTACCTATCACAAAAATTTACAAATTACTGGAGTTTCTTCTGCAGCTGTAAGTAACTTCTGCCTGTGAATGGATAGTCTCTTCCCTCAAATTCTGATTTTGTTAAATAAAGTCCAAGACTAGGTAGGGATGAAGTAACTTCCCAAACAGCAAATTCTATGGGGTAATCTGTCATCTCAATCCGCTTTTGGCATGCTGTGTGCTGTCACAAGCCCTTTGAGTAAGATGGGAGAGAGGGAGAGTCCCAAGAGATGAGCAGAGGCCCTAAGGTGCTGTTTGCTACAACCCAAGCATTAGCCTTCAAAACTGAGCTATAATGCAATGTAGTCAATGATCACTTCAATGTCTCCTGGGGTTTCAGTTAAAAGTAGAATTTGGGTCCCTTTCCTGCTCCACAGAACCCTCCAAAACAAAGCCAAGTGTCTCCACCTGCCCACAGTAGTAGCTGTGTTTCAGTAGTGAGCAATGTACAAACTCTTGAGAGCAATACAATACTATGCTGAATAAAGGTCACAATTGATCATAGAGGACCTATGGCTTTACACATGATATAAATGTCACATAGCAGCAGTCAAAGTTTACATGGAAAACAATGAGACTAGATATACATTCCAATTTGTTGAACTTAAATGTGTGTCTGGTTGTAGAAAATGCCTGGATTCTGCCAGAATTTAACTCCTTATTTTTGATCTCCATAGGGGAATATAAAACAGTGATGATTTTTTTTCCAATGCTGAGGTTGTTAGATCCTAAATTTCCAGCTGCCTGTACTGACACCTTTTCAAGGACTCTATGGGAACAATTGAATCGTTTCTTTCAGCAGAAAAACTGACTCCATTAGATTGCAGTGGCCCAGAGGACCAAGGGCAGCTGTTAAAATGCAATCACTGTTGAGTTCATATAAATTGTTATAAAAGTTCTTTCACTGTTTCTCTATTTAAACTTGCTAAACTACATCCAGTAAATGCATCCGACCTCTCCTTCAGATGCTTGCTCCTACTAGGGTTATGAAAGAGGGTCTCTCTGTAGCAGTCTTTGTGTTAGTCTTTTATCCTTGGTAATGTTCCAACAGCTCTGAAAATGGCAATTATTAATTCACTGTGAAAAAAGCACCACTTCTTTCTTGATATTCTGATTCATTTTATTCCAGTTTCTAACCTGCTGTTTCTGGCAAAAGCCTTTTTGATAAAGTGAAGGCTGAGTCCTTTTGAGGCAGACTTTGACAAAATTAGGTGTCATATGTGACAAGTTTCAGTTCATGTTTGTTTAAGCCAGGGGGTAGACCACAACGACTCCATTTGGTAGCTCAGGTTTACATGGACAGAAGGGTATTTAGCTGCTTGACTCTTCTCTGGAGACCAATCACCGCTGGGAGCTTGGCACCTCGTACCTCCACTGAGCAGGCCAAGGCACACACAGGCACTGCGCTCATCTGACTGAAATCACAAAACAGGGCTGGTGAGTGCTTAACAAGTTCCTGAGAAATGCAGGCTATTACCCCAAACTGAGTTTGTTCCCCTATCAGGCTCTCTCCGAGCTGTAGAAATGCAGTTACAGCCTGACCGTATGGATGGGCTGCAAAACTGTAGGATGAGCTGTGAATTGAGGCAACTACCTAAGGAAAAGGTTTTCTTTGTCAAGGCTTATTCTTGGTTAAACTTGAATTATCTTATGTATGGCTTGCTGAGGAGGTAAGATACCTGGAATTGCCTGGTACTAACATGAGGCTAAGAAACATGGCTGGATGACTGCTAGAAAGCTGCTGACACAGAGTAGCTTGTTCATATACTCAGAAATTCAGTTGCTATCTGTTCATTTGGATTTTGACTGAAATAAACATAAAATTATTTTCACAGGAACTAATGGGCTACCTTCAAGTAATAGTTCAATGATGATGAAAAAGATCCATTAGGCACCAACTTGGACTTGGGAAATCCTACTTGCAGCGCTCTCTAACACCTGCAGTGATCTGTGGCAGTCATTTTCTCAGATCCTTGGATGTACACTCATCACTGATTTTGGGGGTGTAACTAATTGTCTTTCAAGAATCTGACCAGCATGTCTCTATGCCCAATGCCAGCTGTGTTGTGAGTAAAATCTTATGTTACAGTAGTCCTGAAGGACCAATAAGGTGCTGTGTTGCTGAGGGCACTGTGAATAGCTAAGACAGATAACCAAGCCAGAGTATTGCCCAACTGAGGAGTATTTAATGGGAAAGTTTCTTTGTAGTTTAGAAACCCCCAGAGTGAATCCAAGTGGTTAAAGCAATTCTGAAATACTTCGTTTCCTTCCTTTTATTCTCTCAGAATTCAAGTGCTTGTGTTATTTGTATTTTTGATTGAGTGAATTCTGAGACTCTACCTGTTTCATGACAGCCTGATTGTATTAAAATGTGGTGGTGAATTCTGTGTGCCTCTGCTCAGGCTCAGAAAGACTGCTCCATTGTAGCCTTCTAAGCACAGGCTGTAATATCTTTATGGTATATCACAGGATTTCTGTTTGCTTGGAGGTAAAGGAAGACTTTTGTATTTCTGTCCTGAGGTTTAATGATAATCCCAGTGAGGCAAAGAGCATTCCTGTACATAACTTAGTTCAAAAACAATTGCATATCAGTCCTTCTGACACCTGTGGGGATTGAGTTATCAGATCAAAGCTCAGAACAGATTTCATTCTTTGTGCTTGCTTCACTCAGTCAGAAATAATTTGTAGAAAACCTTTAGGGTGCCTTAAGTGGAGCCCAACTGCATTGGTTGGAAAGATATGCATGCTTTTGTGAGCATACTTGTGCAGATTTCAAAGTGCAAGGTATTCAGACCAGGGTTTTCCTGGAGGAATACCAGTGAACTACGTGGGTGTACTCATTCCTGTATACCCGGAGAGACAGCTATGGGCTGTGAGCACAGTTAAACCAGAAAAAAAATCTCAATATTGTGAGTGGAAAACAAAAGGGAAAAAATGGGAATCTAGCATGAAGACTATTAGTGCTGCATTTAGCGGGTAACCAGGAGGGCACAGAGCAGGACAGGGCATTTCCTTTCCTCTCTACTGATCTTGATCATTAAACAGTGAACATTCTCAGAAGAGAGAGGAGAGGGCTGGTACCAGCGTGTGGGACAGTCTGTTTATTCCAGTAATAGAAATCCACAGCCAGGTGAGGAGATTCCAGGATTTCCTCCTTTGTTGAAGCCCGGCAGTACACCTAGAAGAGCTGGCAACATAAAGAAACAAACAGCAGACACCACTCATTTCATCCAGCCATGTGCCCAGCTGCCAGGGACTGAAGGGAGCTATTATATCAGTTTTATTAAAGGAGGGAAGTCTTCTGCAAAACTCATCAGTTTTTGAGATTTGGGGGTTGAGAGGCGAGAGGTACTATGTAAAGGATGGGGAATCAATTTGTTATTGTGTAGCTATTTTTTACTTATGAAAGGTATGATTTACAATGATAACTATGTACCCAGAGCTTGGAGTGAGTGATTAAAAGACTCTTTAAAAGGAAATAATTACATTTTCCCCTTTTCCAATAGAAACTTTGTCCAATAAAGTAAAATTATGGTTGTGATATGAAAGCATTGTTTATAAAAAATTCTGAGTCACAACACAGGAAAACTAAAAGAGGAGTCTGAGTAGTACAAAATTTTAAAAAATTGTATTTTTCACTCAAGAGGACTTCCTCAAATATGAGAATGTTTAAATTATTACTCCAGCATATTTGATGTACATGACATTCACTTCAGAAATTTCAGATTTCCTTAGCAAATAGAAACTTAATGTAAACAAAGCAGTGAGATCATAAGCAATAATGACTAGAAATAGCATTCTAGATATTTTAACAGTGACATTCCAGAGATGTTTACCTTTGTGAAGATAAGAAGAACATATACAGAAAATGAATGAACAACAATCTGCATTCCATCATTAAAATGAACTTTACAGATGACTTGCTTTTGGACTCTGAGGCAAGTTCTTTTTATTTAGAGCACAGTCTGCAGAACCAGAAAATAAGGACAAAACCAGCCTGTTTGCAACCTCTCAGGGGCCAAATACCACACAGAAAGTGTTTTGTGTTTTTGTATTTATTTTTAAATGCTTAGTTTAGTTATTAGGACACCAGTTCTTTGTTCTCCTTCTGGAGTATTTCACATCAGCTCTGTGGTTTAAAGTGATACTGAAAATGTCTGTAACTTCATTACACTTACAGAAAATTAATGCCAAAAGCTTTTTGCATATATATACCATGTTTCTTTTATACTCCTGCATGATAAATAGGATGCAAGACACTTTTGAAGCATCTGCATTATCATTCTCAGATGCCACTTTCATCCACCTCATCCATCTCTGCAACTTTTACACATCTGGGCTGTCATTCACAGGGCAAGCTAACCTGATTTCCCTTGGCATCAAGGCCACTTTTATTACATTTGCCGAGAATAGAGTGTAACACAGCTCTAAAATTTTATCGATAACTGTTTCAAGGAGTCCAGACCTTGGGAGAGTTCCATCCACAGGATCTCAGTCTGGTCAATGCTCTTTTCCAGTGTCAGGGAAAGTCAAAGCCAACAAAAGCAATGTGTGAATGAGGAAGTGAGCATTATCAGACTCTCAGAGCTCCAGCCATATTCTAGATGAGATATAAAACTGATATAATGAGATATAATGACCTCACCAGTGGTCATTAGGCAAGCATCTACACTGTGCTGGACAGCAGCTGTCAGTGAGGCATAGATCAAAAATTGTTTGTCCATGTACAGTACCAACCACCCTGCCTGAGTGACCCTGGAGCTGACTTGATCATAATTCTGAAGATTTTCCTCAGGGAAATGGAAAATGCACTCAGTGAACATGATCCAAAAAACTACCCTCACAGTACAGGTGAAGCCCAGCAGCCTCAGCAATGTCTTTTTGTTGAACCAGGAGGCAGCAGGGAACACCTTGAGACCTTCTTAAAAGGAATCCTGTTCCAAGCAGCCAGCATCCACAGAGAATCTGAATTCAGCTTGAGTTTAAGCAATCAGTGTCTTGTGTGTCTTGTTAACAGTCACAGATACAAACTGGTTTGCTCTTTGGTTTAACAGCTAAAGAGTTACATTTAACTTAGAGCATTAAAACCCCTACTTTTTACCATGCAGAAGAAACCAATTTAGAAAAATCCAGAACAGTGCCTTGTCATCTAGCCAAAAGCAAGGAGAGATAAAGACAGAGCTTCAGCAACTTTCTGTATTACAGTTCAGCACAAAGTAGCAAAAAATTTAAAAAAGTGTTGACATGAAGATATGGAAAAAATTTAGTAGTGTTCTTTGAGAGTGTCCTGAAGACTTTTCTTTTCCTTCCTTCCTTCCTTCCTTCCTTCCTTCCTTCCTTCCTTCCTTCCTTCCTGCCTTCCTGCCTTCCTGCCTTCCTGCCTTCCTTCCTGCCTTCCTTCCTGCCTTCCTCCCTCCCTCCCTCTCTTTTCTCCTATTCAGGAAAGAGGGTATAAATTCTAACTTTTGCTTGTCAGTGAAAAAAGACTACAGTACATAAAAGTTCCCTGTGGAATTCAAAAGAGCCTGTCCTTAGGGAGCCATCTGTGTGCTCCCTTGCTTGGGCACACAGTGTGCCTACCAGCAGACTGTGCTCCTCAGTGGCTTTGGATTAATACTTTCACTAAAATAACATAATAATGCCTTAGGTATTAATGGGTGAATTTATACAACTTCAGTGAGTGAAAGAATGAAACTTGTCGTGTTTCTAAACAAAGCTGTTTCGCTGGAAGGAGCTGCCATGAGTGCACCCAGTGAGCAGGTTGCAGCTGGCAATGGACAAGCATTAGCTGGCCCCAAGTGTTCAACTTTTCTATGGTTGCTCTTTCTGAGATGGTGGAAACACAGACTACCATTAAGAATTCAAACCTCCTATAATAGACTTTCACTTTTTTTACCACATCTTCACAGACTCAGGAACAGTCTGCAACCACAAACAGATAACCATAGGGCTACATCTAGCAAAACTGTAAAAATAAGTCCTTAAAGCAATCTTGTACCCATTACCTAGGGATATGAGTGTGACATGGTTTGTAGAGAAGGCTAATGTATTTTAAAAGATCCATTCGTACTGTAAAGAAACCAAAACACTAAGAGCACACAAGCCTCACTTCTGATACAGAATTGAAGGTACACCCTTAAAATTAAGTACAAGCTGGTAATAACTGCCCTCAATTTAATTTAATTTAATTATGGGAGTATTTTTATTACTGGACAAATTAATCATAAAAATCTGGATATTATTTGAGACCAGAATGAGATAGGTCAGAAATAGGGAATTACCCAAGTTGCTACCTCTTGAGAGATTGATACAAAGAAAACTCACTGCTTGTGGAAATCTGAGAGTTTATATCATAATTGGTCTTCATGTACTTAGAATCTCCTTGACAATTTTTCTGCTGATTTTGTCTAAGTACATTTTCCTCCTGATAGAAAATCATGTGTTTTGTTCACTTAGAATGGTTAAATGGGAAGTGCTTTAAGCAATTAAGTTCTACATAGAATCTTCTGTGACGATATAAGTAGCTTAGGACAAAGTTAATAAACTTGATAGATCCACATCTTTTTGTTTTAATTTATTTTGCATTATGAATAGTATTTGCATGTTCTCACACTGGATCCAAATCAGATTCCTAATGCATTCAGGTCTGAGTTATGAATTAAGGTGAATTATTAAACATAGCATTATTAAAGTAGATCATAGTAAAGTGAGCCCTAGGACAAGGAAACTCGCTATGATTTATGTACTTTCTGGCTTAAGTTACTTTTTCTTTTCCAGATTATCATGTGAAAATTTTCTCTGACTGCTTTTTTTTTCTTCTGTGCAAGCTAAAACTTCACTTTTGCTTTTGAAGATTCTCACCATGGGACCATTTTGTGCTGTAATTTGGCAGAGATTCTTTCTGAGTAGGAGGTTTGGACTTGTTTTCAGGAAAACTGAGATATTTCTTTTTTTGCTTTTGTTAAATTTTGGTATTTTGCTAACCTTTTTGATGAGTACATAGGGACTTTCAAGAATAGCTTTTCTCATGGAAATGGAAAAATTTCTGTTCTCTGCCATACATGGGAATGGGAAGGAAGAAAATTACTGTCTCTGAAAAACAGAGAGTGAACAAATGGATTTATAGAACTGTCTGGAATTCATATCCCCAAAAAGTAGTTGACTTTACATTTATGATCTTCTCAGAAATTTCTTATTTTTCTAAACGATGCTCAGTCATTCCTAGAAAATAATAACATTTCCTAATCATTAAAAAATATGCTATATCACACCCGTGAATTAAAACTAAATTGGCGATAGCGTACGGTAATTCTGACATAATTTCATTACTATTTTAAATGCATACACTAACAAATCTCTCTGATGCAAGGAAGTAAATTTATGAAAAAATTTAGATGCATATGCCTAATGATTGGATGCTCTTCTCATTATTTAACGAGAGGCTAAGCTTTCAATTTCATTCCTTGACAATGGTATGCTAATATGGCCTTAGAGATTTCTTGTCTTTCAGTTGGTTCTCCTGAAAAAATGCCTGTTGAAGAATTTAGGAAAAATATTTTCTAAACTCTATAGGAATATCCCTATTTAAAGTAAAGTATATGAAAGACCAGTCCGTGGTGCAATAAGTGCATGAAGAGAAAAGTTGCGCACTTGAGTTGCACAACAGAATGAAAATATTACAGTTGGTGATGGGGTCAATAAAAGATAACCTTTGCTCATACACAAATTCCTTGTCCCAGTAATTGCACTCTGCTTAAACTTCTGCCACTGGGATCATGCGGAAACTCATTCCTCAAAAGCTCAGCAACCTATAGACCTTCTCTAAGACCTTGTGAAGGGTGATTTTTCTTTTGACAGCTTGATTTGCCTCAGATATGAGCAGAAATTATTCTCCTTCACTGCCCAAGATGTGCTAGATGGGATTTCAAATTCAGCTGACAACAATAGACTAACTTTCCAGGTATGCCTCTTATTTTGGACCTAAGAGCATTACTTTGCCATCATAATAAATATCATCATCCCTAGAAGAGTAGGGTACATCAAACTTTTCCTTTATTCACTTTCCAGATGACTCCTAGACTACTAACACTACTTCTGTTATTCTGTATGTTCTCTGATTGGTCCTGACTTCAGGTTCCTAGAGTTCACAAAAGACAATTTTAATTAGAATTTTTACATTGTTCAAATTAATATAAATTGAAATGTATTCAAATTACCTTCTAAAAATGCTTAAACTATCTGACTTCAATTCTAGAGGAACAGTAAAATACATTAATAGTACTAATTGGAACTGAGGAACTCCACTCTGAAGCACTGGAGCATCAATACCTTGATCTATATTTAAAATACACACCCTAAGCATCCCTAGCTTAAAGTAAATGTATTTTCTAATATAATTTGTAGATTTCCAGTAAAACTGTCCCAGAGAAGCTTTAACTTCAATATATTTAAGAAAAATTAATTTAAATCAAGGCATCAGGATTATTCCAACATTTCTGTAGAATATGTAAAGAAATCATTAATGTCCAGATAGATATATGAGGCAGTGATTACATTGCATTAACTGGATAGTGAGAAACAGAAGATTGGACTTTTCTTTCATTTACACTGTTAGAAATTTTCTATATGATGCAGAAGAAATAATGGCAAGATGACTTCAAGGAAAACGAACTGAATAATTTCTAACAGGCTAGCACCAAGTCTCCTAGAAAAAATAAGTTTTTGATGTTTAATTGAGGCTGAGATACGGAGGCAAAACTGTAATTCTGCAAATCCTAAAATAGTACAAGCTAACTTGAGTACTACATCTGAAAAAATACATTGCAAATGTATCGTTAATAATGAATTAAATTTAGACATCATCATGTTCAACCCTTAATGCTAAATATGTAAACTTTTATCTAGAATGGAGTGAACATTTTTAAAACATACAGATGACTGAGTTCTAAAATTACCTTTGTGCATTTATGCTTGGATTCATCCTTTATTGCTTATCTAAAGTATGTGCTATTGACTTTTTTCTAAATATGTTCAGAACTTGTTTCAAAGTCTTTGAGTTTGGTCTTGAAAGCTTAAAAGATTTGTGTAGCACCCAGCATTATCATCTGGGAGCACTGACTGCTGCCTGGTATCATTCAGATATCTGCTCTATCTGGGCACAGCAAAGCTTTCTACAGTCCCATCCTTCTTTTTTGTTCACTTGTGAGGAGATGTAGTAGCTGCCTTACGATAGTAGAGCTCCACTGAACAATCCTAGTGGTACTTAACTGTTTCCAGTCATATGACATCTTATTGGAAGGTGTCCCTAAATTTTTTCAATGTTATTACTTCTTGAAAAAAATTTAAATTATTTTATATATATATATATATTCACTGAGTATTTATATATATACAATATAATATATATAGTATATACAGTATCTAGTGTATATATATATATATACACACTATATAACATATATATATGTATATTCACTGAGTTACAAGAGCCCACATGTTTTACAAAATTATCCTTCAAGGCTGTTTGTACATTTTACACAAAATTTATTGCTTGGCATTTTTCAGCAGATACCTATTCCAGGCTTTTCTCTTTTCTGGAATTACTTCTTCATGTATGGTCATGAAAATAAGTTCTATTATGGAGCAATGAATTTCCACGCTGCAGACTTACAGGATGTGAGAGACGTTCTTACTTGTGAACTATGATGTATTTCAGGAATGTTGGCCACCAGCACAGAATGTGTTCACCTTGGAGCTGGAGGTTTTCTGCAGAACACATCAATAAAATGATATTTTAACAGCCCTCTGTTCCAGCACCCAGGTGTGCTGTACTTGCATCCTGTTTTGCGCACACCGGAATAGTTTCAAGTATCAGGGTTCTTTATTGAAATCATGGCCAATCATATTAAGATATAATTTCAGGTAATTATAAATGGAAATAATATTTATAAAGTCCCTGCCTGACTAAAGGTCGTGCTGCAGTACAAAATCCATGTTTTCTTACGAGATCAGTCAACTCCTTCAGTTTAATGAACTGTTTGTTGGCAGATTTGTAAAGTGATACTGGTTCTGCAGGTCCAAGTAGTTTTCTGCCAAGGAAATAATTCCACTGTTTCAGATTACAAGTGCTAAAATTCTTAACCAAAATGTTATTTGGGAATGCCAGCCTTATCAATTTTGCTGCATTCTGCTTGAAACGCATTTACTGTGCACGCTTCATCTTGAAGAAGAGAAGGCTCTGAGGACACCTTGTTGTGGCCTTTCAGCATTAAAGGATTCCTATAAGAAAGATGGACACAGATATTTTAGCTGGGCCTATTGGGTTAGGAGAAGGAGTAATGGTTCTAAACTAGAACTTATCTAGTCCAAATATACTGTCTTATACTTAGACTATATTTGGACTATATAAAAGGAAGACATTTTTACCATGAGGGTGTTAAAACACTGGAACATGTTTCCCAGAGAGGTGGTGGATGCCTCGTCCCTGGAATCATTCAAGGTCAGGTTGGATGGCTCTCTAAGCAACTTGATCTAAATGAAGGTGTCCTTGTTCATTGCAGGAAAGCTGGACTAGACAGCCTTTAAAGGTCTCTTCCAACCCAAACTATGCTGATTTTCTGAATCTATGATTATATGAAAGGTATCTGCTTGGCCAATAACAAATTGAGCTGGAAAACTTTATGAATCAGTATTTGATTTTGGACAACTGTTAAAATATTATTTTAGTGAGGCTAGTATTCTGAAGAAGTGTCGCTTGAACTGAAAACTGTTGTTCATGCTTAAACTTGAAGCAGATTGTGTTCCTGCAATACTGTGCCCTTGAGTTTAGCATCACAAGATAAAAAAAACAAACAGCAATTTTGGACCACTATGCCTCTCTCTGAGATTTTGAGTCATTGGCAGCCTAATTTTGTTTAGGAAAGGAAAAATCAAGAGTCTTGATGTGGTTTCTATTTTTTCTACTGAAATACAGAATTGAGTAAGGGGAAAGACTGAAAATTTCCAGTAAGATAGGGTCTAATTAACCATCATTCCATAACTAAGACGAAAGCAATGCCAGAGAATGGTAGCTCTGACGTGCATGTCATTGTCAAACACTGTTTTAGGATTCATGGCCGAAAATTCCTGAGTGACAAGTGTGGCCAGACATCACATGCACAAACATGTTCACCAGGCAGAGAGCGACACCTCCCTGCTCAGCAGAAGCATCAGGACCAGAGGAAGTGAGTCACAACTCACTTTCCAAGGATCAGTATGAAACACAAGGGCCAGAAAGTGAGGCTGACAGCTGCAGCTATTAATGTCAAGGGCCCAGAAAAATCTTCTGTTTCCCAGGATGGCACACTGCTTGCGCTCTTTCTGCTTCTGATGACTCACATCTTTGTCTTCTGATGCTTACAGATTATTTGGTAGAGCCTAGACACAAACCACATGTTTCAAAGCAGCTGGAAAAGTGAAGATCTCCTAGATTTGATGCTGATGCTTACAATTGCTTGGTAAGGAGAACCAAGTTAGCCAAGGATACACCTAATCACAGTCACAGAAGAAAATCCCATCCTGTGTCAAAACCACAGCATACCAAAGACTAAACAACCTTCCTGACAGTCTCCTTGCTACACAGTATTGTGTGAAATGTTGGACTTCAGTACCAGACAATCTTGAACCTTCTGTATTTTTTTACCTGCCAAGTAAGAATGAATGAATGAATTTGAGCTTTTTGTGTCTTAAGTAAATGGTTCGAAAATATTTAGATTTATTCTTGCTGAAATTTTTGTTATTTAACCTTTTCATTTTAACTTGTAGATTTGTAATATTTTGAGTGGAAGAAATTATAAATATGAGATATTTGGTCCTGAATAAATGAATGTTTTACACTGAAAGTAGGAGATTTTTCCTTCTTTGATTTAGTTATGACACTGATTTCCTGCAATAAGCGAACAAATTGATCTGCTCACAGTAAAGTGGGATATGCTGGCAGTGTAACAAGTCAGTGCTAGCATAAAATGCTCACATTAGTTGTGGAGACAGCTGAAAGCAGAGCTGGTGAGACCGAACGGAGAGAACCATGAGAGTGACTGCCAGCCACATCTTTAAGAAATTTTTCTTGAATTGTTGTGATCAGATTTTTTCTTCCACAGATGACTTCTTCCAACTTTATCTAACATTAGGTGAATATTTTAGAAATGAAGCCTTCTGAAATACAAACCCCAAACCAAAGCAATCAACCACACAAAACAAGCCAACAAACCAACCAACCAAAAACCATAAAAACCCCCCATGTGGTTTTAAATTCTTATATTTGTAAAGAGTATAGAATGGCTATAACTGATACATCAGTAATTCCCTGAGCTGGTCACATGCTGCAGTTCTCAGGACATGTGCCAATGGATATTTTTTCATCTATTTAGCTGTGACCTAATATTCCCATAACTTTGTTATCCTTACTAGTCTTTTTAAACAGCATTCCCAAATACATTTATTTGGAAAATCCACGCTCTTTACAGCAATATTAAAACTCTAAATCCAGATGATTGCTCTAGATTTCTGTTTTGCTTCATCAGCCCCGGTAGTTTGTTGACTGTAGCCAGCAGTTCTAATAATCAGGATTCATTCTGTAAATTATGCTTTAGTTAAAACTTTCAAGTGCTTCCATTAACACTGTATCTATCTCAGGAAATATTTTTTTAATACAAATATCTGGGATTTTTTGGGTTTGGATTTTTTTTCAAATTAATAAGTCCATTCATTTGGAATTCACTTTGAAGTCTTCATATTTCCTTTGATTACAGCAACCCATAACAATGTCTTTAGTTAAAGACATAAAAGCTAGAATCTTAGTGCCATCATAGCACTGATAAGTGGGTGAGGGCAGCCCCAGAGGTCCAGTTAGTGCAGGGAAGGTGTACTGATGTTCTCCACTGGCATCACTTGCTTTAACAGATTATGGTAAAAAAGGAATGAAAAGTCTAAAGAATCAGACAATTCTATAAGTGTCCAATGAAGAAAGAACACCTGGTTTTTGGACAATTAGTGACTAAGCTCTCCTCACTCTCCAAACTTGGAAAAGAAGCCCAGTTCAGGGGAATAATTTAGGATTTTTCCTAACCTTTTCCTTTCCCAGGACCTCTTAGGCACTCCGATATCTTTGCCACCCAAGTTTTCCATAAGGTTTTCTCATTGCCCAGTGTTTAATAACAGATCAAATGAGTAGAAAACCTGTGACTGCTCAGTTTGGAGAGGAGACAAATGAGAGAATCATCTGGAAAAGTTTCAAAGGATTATGAAAATAATGAAGATATGACAGACACGGTGACTGATATGTACAAAGCAGAGGCCTCTCAAAGGAAGAGTATGAGACTGGTTTCAAGTAAACAAAAAGAATAAAAAATACTTCTTTGCACTGTAAGCACTTAATTACTGGCACTGACACCACAGACTGCTGTGTGGATACAGAGAGAATGACTGGTTCTGCAAATGGCCGGTGAACATCTGGGATATGGGGAGGACTGACAGAGAGTTGATCCCTGCTTTATCTCCTCTGGATGTTGGGAGATTGCAAGGGAAATGCACCCCACAATATGGCATGGTCATACCCCTTCTGTACTTACTCTTTGAGCCATGAATGGGGGCAGACTTCTGTACTTTTTCCAACAGGGCACTTCTTGTGGGCTGATGCTTTGACTCCTCTCCTTAATTCTGTCCCACTACAATTAATCTGAAAACTTGAGGTCCATTGTCTGGATTTGAACTCATCAGTGAAGTCAAAAAGAGTGTGCACACTTGTAGCATTGAGTTGGCATGCACCTCAAAGGTCATCTGGTTTCAAATCATCTGTCACGAGTAGGGACACTTTCCACTAGGGCAGTTGAAGGTTATTATTATGTGATCATATGTCCACACTGAAACACTGTTTTGTGACCAGCTTTCACTGCTCTTAATTCTTCCCTAACTTCATGCAACAACTGCTAAAGTGACTTAAAATGACCTGCTGGAGCTGTGGTCTGGTAGCTACTTCAAATCTAACTCCATTCACATATCCATAATTATGTGTGACAAATGTTCATGACAGAGATCAGGTAATGGGTGTAGGAAAAAAGAACAAGAGATATTAAAGGAAGCCTTGTGAACTGCAGCAAAAGAAGAGCAAAATGAATTCTGTTCATGAAGAGCAGGGTCAAGCAAAATAAGAAGGATGATGAAGCAGGCAACTTCTACCTGAAACCATGGGAGATCTTTTCCTCCTAATAATTGTCTAAGTGCCTTTTCCCTATGCATTCTGCCTCTGTATAGTGGAAGTTTTGGTCTTTTCTGTTTTTTAACCTTAAATCTGTGGGAGGTAGGATTAGACAGTGGCCTTCATGTGTGGGCTTAACAGTCCTGAGATAGGAACAGGACCTATATCCAGTCCTTGTTCTCATTATGACAAGTGGCAAGTTAAAAAATGTACATCTTCTTACAATTATTTTACAATAAATTATGCTAGACTAAAATGAAAACTGATGAAACAGCTATTATCTCCATAAAGGAAAGTTGTTTTTATGGATTTCAGAAAAGAATAAGAAATCCATCTATTAGTTTCATGCAGAGTACAGTCTGTGTGGCACCCTTTTTTTTGGGGAAAAGAATCCCAACATCAACCAACACCAAGACACCCAAAGAAATGGGAAAAAAATAAAGTCTTTTAAAGTGTTGTATTTAATAGTTTTATCTTATTTAAAACCATTTTATTGACTTGCATTGATTAGACAGGGGAAAATTTGATGAGTTTGTTTTCTTAACTTGCTCAGATGGGTAAGTGAATGAATGAACCAGTAGCTGCTTGCTTTCTCAAACTGCCTTCCTAATGGGCCAAAGTGGGCTTGCTTTTGGCTGAGGGAAAATATTTGTACAAAGAATTAGTGGTCAGCCACTGCATGCAATACCAGGAGTCGGCCATCTGGATTTTACATCAGATGCCCAAAGAAAGAAGAGAAAAATTCTTTGTCCTACATAAATCTCCGGAGCAAGTTTCATCCAGATCCTCAGTTGGATGTTGCTTTGGATGCCACAGAAACCTTACCTTCAGTTGTTTGTTAGTGTTCCCTGCTTCTGGATTTGCAATGATCCTGACATTCTGTTCCTATGGTTAGGGTGTTTGTTTTCTCTTCATTTGTCAAAGTAATAATGTCAGGAAATTCTAACCTTCAGTGACCTACAGACATCTTTAAATCTTTCTTGTCAAGCCATACACAGTCTCAGAGAACAAAGAACCCTCTCTTCAGTCTCATGTCTTTGCCAAAATATTTCTATGTTTTCTGGGAGGGACCAGCAAGATATTCAAGGAGAAACTGCCAGGTAAGACAAGCTGTCACTAAACACAGATCTCACTGATTCAATCAGGAGGGAGGATTTTTTTGTGTCAGGTAGAATTGCTGCTTTCAAATCAAAACTTTTATCATCATCAGGAGCTATTGTCCAATCCACTGAGAGATTAAATACTGAATGGGGACAGTCCACCAAATCAATTAATGCTGCTGGACTCTCTGGCCATCATTCCGCAGGCACTGATGGGCCACATGGTAAAATGAAGTTAAAGCACTATAACAGAGGTTCCTTACTAGGATGACAACACAAGAGTATTTTTTTCTAATAATATTACCAGAAATAGCTGAGTTGTTATTTTTATCTTTTTTAAAATACCTCTAAAATTATGCTAAAACCACATGACTTGCAGACATGAACCTTAAAGACTAATTGCTATCTTTTTCCAAATGCAGTTTACTGAAATTACCAGTATAACTAGGGAGCACACGGAGTGCCTATTCCTTGAGCGGATGTGCACTCTTTTTACAAAATTACTAATTTATTTCTCTTTTCCTTTTCAGAGATAAAATGCTACATAAGGCAGATAAACAATGTTTAGGAGCTAAATTTTGCGTAAGACTTTGCATTGCTGAAGCAGAGAACAGACAATCCTATGGAGTTTGGACATCTGTCTGCAAATGTAATTTCACACCTTAAGATCAAGCTGTACCTCAAAATTTTATGTCTATAGATATATGCGTTTACATATTTATTATTACAGTTTTGATTTCCAAACTGATAATCTCCCTGGAAAGTTAATTGGTGACATTCTTGCAGCCCTGCATTCTTGCAGCCCTCAGATGATCTAAAAATTTAATGGATTTTGCACTGCTCTCATGTATAACCAGCCACAGAATAGAAGAGATAGAAGACTGCACTTTTTAAGCTCTCTAGTAAAAACATCAGAGCTTAGAATAATCACAAACAGGAAGTGAATAATTTGTGTTCTTGTGCATGGCTTGAAACCTGGCTGCTTTTCTGGAGCAGGTAAACAGCTATAAAAGAAAAAAGCATCACTTTCCAAGGACCCAGGTTAAAGGGTTTTTTTTTGCATAAAAATAGTAATTTTCATATTATACATGTAGTACTTCTTTGGCACAGCGCATAATGTCTTCCTTGAAAAGGCCATCGGTCTGAATATCTATTACAAATCTCTTTCCTGATTGATTTACACAATTAGTTTTCTTTTGTTTAGATGAGCACCTTGGGTACATGGGTGCATTTTCAGTGTTTATAATGTAGTTCAGGGCTGGCACAACTGAGTTTTCCACAATTACTTCATGGTGCAGTTTATTTAATGAATGTACTCTGTAAGTTAATCCTAAAATGGAAAATGCAATTGGTCTTTAGAAAGGGATCATATGCTGCCATTGAAGTAAGACAAAATGGTTTTTATGCCAGCTTTGTACTGTAAATTTATCACATCTCAGTTAACTGTGATTTCTTCACCATTCTGTTTCCATCTATGAATTGCAGGGTAATCCACTTTTCACACATGAAGAGCAGAATTACATTAATTTAATCATCCAGTTCTATACATATGAAATGTCATTTGATCCCTTTTGTAATGGTGCTTCCAATAGTTCCCAGCAGCAGGTAGTCAGTGAAAGATAAGAAATAGCAAGGTTGTGTAGCACATTGCTTTACACGGTGATTTCTCAGAAAGATCAAACATGCCAGATGTTGAACTAATATGCATTGAAGTATTTCTTTTTTGAGAACACTTAAAAGACTAGGCTGCAGAAATAATTTACATTTCCTGTTATCTAATTTGCAATGTATAAAGCAATGCTAGAAGCTCACTTTGAGCTGAACACCCAGAAGCAAAACTTTATTGCAGTTATGTTTTCAGGTCAACTGAGGATGAAAGAGTAAGGAAAGCGTGCTCCTAGAAATAATGTTCAATACTGGGCAGGTCCCATCTTGCATCGTTCTGCCCTCAACATAGCTTAGAAGCAGTTGAGGCAAGTGAGACAGCAGAGGATTGCCTGGTTTTTTCCTTATAATTACAGCAATGTGGTTTGCTACTCTGCGACAGGAATATATTGTCCTGTCAGACTTTCTCCGCTGCTCAGACATTTTGTGGAAGGCTGATTCCTTTGCCAAGAGCACTGAGCTATGAAAACATGACAACAAAACATATGACACGTTGATTTTGGAACTTACTGTGTATGATAATCACATATCTTGTTCTACATGCATTATCTTGTTCTGTGTTCATGTCAGTGAAGTAGACCATGTCAGTTGCTGTAGGTGCAGTGACGCTTTGGAATTACTGCTGCCTAGCTACATAAATTTTGTCAGGTATGCATTTCCCTGAATCCTGTCCCTATGGGCCTCATGTAGCTGTTGACTCTATGGTTGCTTGACAATAACCATGATTGAAAATCATATGCAAAGAAACACACATTTAGTGGGTGAGAATACATGGAATTTTTCCACCATGACATGGCTATTTCAGAAAAACTGCAGCGTGAGTTGAAGTGTTTATTTTCTATTTGTTTCTGGCTCCCATTCACTTGTATGCTCACAATGAACAAATTCCTCGTTCTGTGAAAACACTAATACATCCTTCTCCTCCCAAATCCTCCAAATCCAACATATTCCTGAAGAAATTGAAAAACATTTTTAAGGCCAAAGAGATGGGAATTTCAGGCTGCTGGAATTCAAACAGTCTAAAATACTACCAAAAAATGTCCCCAGTATTTCCAAATACTTAAAAGGAAATATTTGTCCATTACAACTCAGAGGATGTAGTTTTTTTCTTCTCATGTCCCCTCTAAGCTAGGTGCAGACAACATGGAGAAGGAAATGCATGTTGCAGAAGCTGAAGAAAGCAGAGACTGGAAAAGTTTTAGCAGCAAATTGATACCTAGGTAGTAGCTGGCCAAGAAGTCTGGACCTATGAATTACTGAATGAAACGTAAAAATGGAATGATGTTGGTCCTGGAGCCTAGAATTGACTGGACAAACACACCTGGGATGAGGGTAAGTTCAGTCAGGGAAGGAAGACAAACAAAGAGACAGGAGAAGAAATTGAAGACATGAAATACTAAAAAATAAAAGAAGAGAAAACAATAAAAGCAAATGGGATAAACTGAAATGTAGGGAAAGGAACCAAAGCTTGCCCAATTGATCCTCATTGAAATCTTGGAATTTCAATGGGAAGAAGTTGGAGAAAAAGAGGACAAAACAACTGAAGGTCAGATTTGAGTTGTGAGGGAAGATGTGCCATTTTTCATGCCTGTGCTGTGACACCGGCTCCCAGCTGCCACAGGCTCCCCATTTTACAGACGTTGGAGTAAAGATGGGGATCTAACTTAGATTTTCTCTCCTAAGCCACATGCCTAATTTATAGCCTTTTTAGTGTCTGCAGGAGCATCTAAGTCTCATCTGAGCCTTAGTGCTTGCACATAAACATTACTCAGCAACCTTTTGGCAACAGCAGGGATAGAAACCCATTCTCCAGGGAAACGTGCAACTCCCTTAGTCAAAAGAGCTTATTTTGTTAATTTCAACACTTCTGGCTCCTTTCCCAGTGTTTCTTCTTCTTGATAATAAATTATGCAGAGGGCTCTGCATATGAGGTGTTTCACTTGTGACACTTTAATTCACTTACTTCCTCTATCTCCTGCAAAAAATAAATCAGGAATTTCCTACAGGTAAAAGGTATGGGAATGGGGGGAAAGGGGGGCAAGAATTGTGTGATCTTGTAAGCAAAGTCTGAATCTTAAGAAATGGGACCAAATAAAAAATTCTTATTCATATTTTAATTTTTTTTAAATATGGGTTTAAAACTTTAATTAAGTGATCTTAACCTATGTTATGTGTACAAAAAGGCTAAGATTTGGTTAGAAGCCCCAAAAAGCTGATACAAACCTTACTGCATACTTCAAATTGAATCTAAATACTTATGTCCATTTATGTGTAGAATTGCACCTGTATTGTAAGAATGAGCAAAAGAACCATCACAACCAAGCAACTACCTCAATTATATAAAAATACTAGTGGCCCAAAATTTCCTTCAGCATTTTACTAGAGAGGATTATATCCTTAATTCTACAAATTACTCCTTCCCTGGTGAGGCTTATCTGGTGTTGACAGTGAAAAATGGCAAAATGCTAAATGTGAAAAGATATGATTGCATGTACCAATTTTCAGGTTAGATCTATATGCAATAAGGTAACTATTTATACAAAAATGTTCTCTGTGAACTCTGTAGTTTTAAATCTGTCTTTGCTCTTTTTTATGACATCCCTTTGACACTATTTATGTTCCTTTAAAATATTTTTATTGCCCGGATTTTTTTCTTTATAATGTGTTATCTTTTCCATTAAAAAAACATTAAACAAACATTCTGTTTATAATCTAGTTTGTAGTGCAACTTGGAAAATACAAGAAGGATATTTGTACTGTTTTTCACACATGTCCCATTCTCATTTTCTTGCAATGTACTGAAAATCTGTGTCAGAATCTGTGTCTTTGGCACACTTTCAGGAAAACCACATTAATATGTTCTGGTATGGAAAGATGCAATATATCTGTGACATGAATGAGGCAAACTCCTGAATATTTAAAGAGAAAGGAAATCAAAGTGACTTGTTCTGAGACATTGTCTAATTTTCTTGGTGCTTGAATTACCTGAACATATCACAGAGAGTTGCAAATATCCTGTCTATTTTCATTATTTTCAGTGTTCTACATGCCAGGAAATGGTCACCCAAGTTCTACCATGCAGACTATATTAACAACTTCTTAAATGCATCTTCTATTTGCAAAGGTTCTGAATGCACAGTGTGTTCTTAAGAGTTCAATTAAAGAGCTTGCCTGTAAATCAAGAACAAAACCAACACAAAAAGCACAACTGAGCTTCTGTGAAGGTATGCTGTTGCCAGCAATAAATGTGGAAAAAGCCATTAAAATGGTTATGGAGCCAAATAAAGGCTCAGGATTATTGGACTGTTTGCACTGGCTGCACATACAGTTTCAACAAAATCAATGCCTACATCAAACGTGCTACAATTAGCCTTCAAAGAGTGTTTGATTACAAAGTAGGTGAAAAACTGTAAATTTCAGTGCACTGCTATTAGTGTGGAAAAGTGAAGCTTGTATATCTTCTGCTTGAATTATGGCTAAATTTTCACTGTTAAAACCAGGTTTTAATTCCAAATTCACATATTTACATTTAGAGGTTATTTTCTGTAAACACTTGTTCAAACACTCTTACAGTGCTTTTTTTCCTTGTCAATAAAACACTTAGCTAAAATGTTGTGCAGAAATGGTCATACCTGATCAAGGGGAGAATACCCACCAAGCCTGCTTGTCCCAGCTACAGGAGGCATTGTGCTCTCAGGCTCTCATCCTGCTGAGGGACTTCAACCACCTTGAGATGTGCTGGGAAAGAAGCACAGTGAGCTTTGGGCAATTCAGGAGGCTCCTGGAATGCATAACTTCCCGGGTCAGGTAACAGACAGCCCTGCCAGAGGGGTGCAATCTGTTGGCCACAAACATAAGGGAGCTAATTGGGGATGCCAAGACTGGGGGCAGCCTGGGCTGCAATGATCACATGCTGGTGAGGTTCACAGTCCTGAGGAACATGGAACATTAGGCCCCTGAACTTTAGGAAAACAGACTTCCAGCTCTTCAAGGAGATAGCCAATAGGATCCCTTGGCAGACTGCTCTCAGTGACAAGGGGGTGTAACAGAGCTGGCAGATTTTTAAGGAAGTCTTTCCATAGATTGCAAGAGCTAACAACAGCCAGGAGCAAGAGATCAGACAAAGAAGGCAACAAACCAGCATAGCCAGCAGGGATCTGATGGTCAAACAGAAGTGCAAGATGCAAGTGCACAAGCAGTAGAAATGAGGACAAGTAACCCTGGAAGAGGAAAGAGATGAAGTTTGGCTGTGAAGGGATGAGGTGAGAAAGGCAAAGGTGAAGCTTGAACTGAACCTTGCAAGGGGTGCAACAAATAACAGGAAGGGCTTCTAAAGGTATGTTAACTGGAAAAAGAAGGTTAAAGAAGGTTTACCTTGATAAACAATAGATAAACAATGCTGGAAAGCTGGTCACAAAAGAAGAGGAGAAGGCTGAGATACACAAATTTTTTGCCTCGGTCTTCAATGATAACCTCTCTTCCCAAACCAGTTGAGAGGGTGGACAACCTGGTTTAGTGAAAAGTATCCCTGCCCATGGTAAGAGGGTTGGAACTGGACGATCTTTGAGGTCCCTTGCAACCCAATCCTGTATAAAAACCCATTTGATAATTATTTGATTAGGATATGTATGAAATAAGGAAACAAGACAACATATAAGGGATTCAACTGCCTAAATGAAGGTGTTCAGTGTCATTTAGGATGTGTTTTACCACACAAGATAACTACACAAGTCTGACATGGTGCTTAGGGTGACTCTGACATCCCTGCAGCAGAAAGAGAAAGTGCACAATGCCTAAAATAACAATGTTTGGGTAAGCAAATCTCATGCTGTCAGTTCTGTTGATGTGCAGCCCCTAGTGCTGGCACCTTAATTCTTGTCAAGATTTTCTAGGTTTCATCCTAGCCAAGAACTGAGGAACCAAAGAACAGTACTAACAGCTTTACAGGTCAGCGCAAGACACTTCTAAAAGCAGAATGGGAGAAAACAGAAAGGGTGCTTGCTTTAAACTCTAGACTATAAATCATCTGGAATGGCTACAGAAGGAGCTGTTCCCCTGCTTTCAATACTGAATGAGAGATGGTAGGTGGGACATGATACTTGACTACTGGTGAAATCCAGAAAGTGTAGTATGACCAAAAACACATATTAGGGAGGTCCTTTGTGTAGGAGCATTCAGAAGATTCTAAATGAGAAAAAAGACTGCATTTACAAAGGAAAAATAAAGGATACTTTCATGTTCTGCACAGAAAATTAGAACCTGAATGAGATGTTGTGCAATTTTTTCTTTTTAAGGTATTTTTGGGGATTTTTGAGGTACTGACTGGACTAAGGGTCCTGACAGAGATTTGAATCAAAGATGCTGCCTACAATTCTGGCAGATGCAGGCAGGCTGGTAGCATTCCCCTGTGGGAATGAGAGGATGGGGAAGCGTGCCAAATGCTGCTTAGCAAATCCCTTAACAGTGCACTCAGTGACAAATTCCTAAAGATGAAATGCAGTGACATTTGCAGCCCTTTCCTTTTGCAGCATTTTTATTGGACAGTTATAGTTGTGTAACTACCTTCAGCAGGGTTTTATGTGGCAGCCATGTCTAAAGTGTAATCTTTCATTTCTATGGTATTCAGCAAGACCTTTTGTAGCTTCAGTTGCACACTCAGCTCCGGTTTCTCCCAGACATAACAAGGAGGTAAAAAAACAACAAGAAAATAGATTATTTAAGACAAACCACAGTTCATTTACCTTAAAAGGTTTCTCTTCTCCAGAAGATAGTACATATAAGATAGAATGACATGGGTGCTGAGTCAATCTGATGGTTTTCCAGTTCAGCACAAGCTCTTACTGATGCAGTAACACCACTGCTGTGTAGAGTGATCTTTTGGTTGCCTCAAGAGTTTAAGACACCTGTCTCGTGCATTTTTCAGATCCTATTTGTAACAGAGGACTCTCCAGATCCAAAAAGCTATACACATTAGCTTTTTGGTGTCAGACAGAAGTGCACTATTGCACTCTTTTGCACTGAATAGAGGCTTTTACAGTGTAAATGTGCTTTTATCTAATTCATAGGGTTACTTCCAGCCAGCCAACAAAACTGCAAGAAACTGTGTAGTTGTTAAGCTGTTATCTAATTTAATCTTGAACAGGTTGGGGTTTTCTCTATATTATTTTTTTCTCCCACCAGGGTAAGATGAAGGAAGTCTGGAGGCATGGCATGTGTACAAGCTCACTTAGGTCTCTCTGTTCTGTGAATGCCTACATCACTGAAGTTGCATTAGATCTTCCCATAGCATCTTTGTTGCTTATGCTGGCCTGATGCTTTTGTTGATGACTGATTTTACACCTTTCATTCAGAAAGACTGCAATGCATTATTTTATTTATGTAAAAGCTCTCTGTTTAAACACCCAATTGAATGCAGCCTTTTACTGAGTGCTGAGCACCAAATTACTGATTCCATTTGCTCCACTACTCCTTCCTCTGTGCCCAGCAACACAGACACTTTCTCACTTTTGGCAGCTCTGCCTTTCACTGGATTCCCAGTGAAAAGTTAATTCGACTTCTGAAGGGACATAAAACTCATCCAGCAAAAGAATGAAATTTTTTCATCTGGTTTTATAAGCTGAACTCACTCAACAATAAGTCAGAGCCAGCACAAAGAGTAGGACAGGACACTGTGCCTACAAACAGGTCCCAACCTGATGAAGGGAGAGGAAGAAGCTGAACCACCCCTCTGGAGGTGTTTTGATTGCACGAATGTTTTAGATGAGCTCAGCTGTCTAACAGCAGACAGAGGTTAATTAATGGCAATTGTCTGAGCTGGACTCGTCTTGGACCAGAGATCAGAGACATATGCCCTTTAGTGTGCAGCTTCTGCCTGTTCTTAAAAGTAATGTACGTTCACTGATGCTGCTTCTTTTTAAAGCCTTCAGGCTAGTTTAACACGTTGGCTTAAATGAGAAGTTATCAAAACCAGCCCCTCCTGAATTAGTCTATTAAAAAAAATTCTTGCTGTTACTTACAAATCTATCAATATGATGTGCTAAGAAAGCAACTCAATGTGATATTGCTGTAAGTAATATATTATATTGGCTGCATTTTTGGGACTCCATCAAAATGGAAAAGTCTGTGAGAACATTGCCTGGACAGGGTAGTGAATCACTCCAATAGTGAGCTCTGCCCCATTTGTTGCCTCATTTCTATCATGCAGAAAACAATGTAAAAGGAGAGAAGGGAAGCAGTAAAAGGAGCGTATTTCTGTAGGCTAGTGGTTTGGCTACTGATCCAAGAGAGTACCCTGGGATCTGGTTCTTTCTTGCTGGTCTGCTGATGCAGATGGATACTGAGATATTGAATCCTCTGTAGACAGAAGTCTCAGGCACAGAGGCTTGGACACCAAACCCGCCAACCTTGTCAGTGGCTGGGCTGGATTGCAAATTCTTCATTCTTGGCTGCCTACAAGTCCAAGTTCATTAGTAAATTTGGAGAGTCCTTACATTTCCTGGCCCAGCCCAGCTCAGCCTACTGCTATCCACGTAGCGTAGGCTTGAGTGCCCTTGGGCAAAAGATTCCAGTGTTTGCCACCTGGGCTGTTGCAAGGCAGTGAACAGTATTTGGGACAAAGTGGATTCAGTGCAAAGTGCCTCTGACAACTAATCTGTGCATCAATCTGCTTCATCCTGCATCCTTATCTTCTCTCATATCATCTTTTCGTGATTCCCTAGTGGTCCTCTTTTCCTGGGCTTTTGTAACAGTAATCACAACAGCGCATTGCCTAAAACAGGGTCAAAAGAGACACCTCTGTAAGATTGGCCTCATCTCTCTATATGCTGTGTATATGACGCTCAGTAGTGGCATAAGGATAGTGGGAAATCTCAAGGTGGGGGAATTAGTGTGGCACAACCTCCTCATAGGTAGGAAGAAACAAAAAGTGATAGGCCAAGACAGCAAGGAGCTCCCAGCTTGTCAAGGAATGTTAGTGAATCACACAGAGGCTCATGAGCAGTGAGTGTGAGACAGAACAGAACTTCACTGAGTGCTGGTGGGCCAAATCTGAGCTGGCAACTGACCAAATACATACAGGTAAAGCAGCTGCAGTCAGCTGAGTCAAAGGCCCTTCTTTCTTCCTAAAACATGGGGTATTTTTGTCTCTGGGTGTTCAATTTAACAGCATCCCTTCTACCTCGCCTTTTTACAGTTAGTACAGCTACACACTGTTATATCCACAACCCACAAAACAATGTGGTTACTAGCCTTATGGGAGATATAGAGGCAGAAATACAGCACAGTTGAGACAATTTATCTCTAGAGGAGAAAATTCAGGAATCAGAGGCACAATAAAGTCACTGTGACATAAGAAGTTAGTACCTGATGAGTTTGGATCTGTAGCTGCTGATCTCTGTCTCTGTGAATGCTCTAAGCCATCTCCTCGCATCTCAGACCCTTTATGAGAAAGGCTCAAACTGTGGTACATCATTCTACAGCCAAAGCTGTCTGAGTTTATGAACAGGGATAATTGTTTTGCCTTAACTCACAGATGGCAACTGGGCAATCTACAGTCGAGGCCTGACCAAGGAACTCTTTTAGTTCTGCAGGACCTACCTTTTTGATAAATCTCTAGGCTTTGAAAGGCTGTGTGTTCATAACACTTTGTGACAAGCTTGTCTTAGAAATTAAGGAGCATTTTTCTTCTGAACATAAAGAATATAGGGCAATTCAGTGAACTTCATTGAAGTACTTCTGGATTTACATTAGTATAGCTGACAGCAGAATCAGACTCCATATGTGTTGGCATGTGCTCTATAGGACATTGTAAGAAAAAACAACAAAGTTAACCTTCTTAAACCATGTTTCAGCTTGCTGGTGGATCTGAGCTTTAAACACTACACTCTAGTCTAATGCCAGAAATTTTACCTGGTTTCAGATCTCTCCATTTTAAACTGTTTGCCAAGGCTTGAAAACTGTAGGTGTAAAATACAGTTAAGGAGTTTTGCACTCTCAGACTTGCCAAACATAGTCCAAGTCTCCCCTGCATTAATGACTTACATTGTAGCATGTCTGGAAAACTATGACTTTAATTAGCAAAAAATTAGAAAATGCTTTAAAAAATCGCCAGTTGCTGTAAATTAGTGCTGCTTCTTAGAATTATAAGTTTGAAAAGGCTTTCATTTACCCTAATTAAAGGAAAAAAATTAGTGTAATATGTTGAAAGTTTCAATTCCTTCTGTTTAATCAGAGAACAGGTATATGCACATGAAAGACTTCACATGATGGATCTGTGCACACAAATATCTTATGTAGATTTAGCCTTTGTGGGTTAGAGGCTTGTCCTGTTTGTCAGCTGAAAACTAGCCATGTACTGGCCTTTACAAATAGGAGCAGAGCCACAGGAATGGATTGTACTCCTTCAGTCAACACTCCTTACCTCACATCTGGAACAGTGCATCCCATTGTGGGCATCCAATGCAAGAAAGACAGAAATGGCAGCAAGCTCAGCAGAGAGACACCACAGCTGAGGGCTCTGGGCTGGTCCAGCCTGCACAGCTGCCTTCTAATCTATGAGGAAGTTACCATGAAGACACAGCAAGCCTGAGCTGCACAGGGGGAGAACAGGAAACAATGGTGACACGTTGAAATAGGGAGATTCCAATTAGATATAGGAAAATATTTCTCCTTTGGGATAACTTTTCATTGGAAATGGTAAACTAGAGAGACTAAGGAACTGAAGAACCTTATTTGAATCCAATGTTTACTTTGAGCGGGAGAGTGCCCAAGAGAACTCTCTCTTGTCATTCCCAGCCTGAGTGGGTCTGACATGCTGCCATCCAATAGAGTCATTTGCACCAGAGAAAGTGAATGTAGCAAACTACCAAAAAAAAGTGGAAGTTATTTTTGTCTGGATGCAATTCCAGATCCATTGTGCAATTTAAGCAATAGCAAGCGTCTAGGCATAATCTTTTCATAGCTTTCTCTGCTCTGTACTTACTGAGTCATTAATGTCAAGCCAAACAAATTGAGAGTAGAATGAGTCCATAAAGTTACCTCTGATTTACTACACAACGTAAATAGCTTTATGAGCTTAAACAAAATTATATTGTCAACTGATGGAAAAGCATTAAAAAACCCCTAATGCACAAGAAGGAAGAGAACAGAAAACATGAAAATTGAAGGGCCAGGTTGTCTTTATTTTGTTCTGTGATGTTTCAATGCATTTTGGGCAAATAAATGGTTTTCTTCTCTCTTTTTTGTCCCATATTCATACTTCAGAAGTTGTGTCTACACCATAGCTGCAGAATGAATTTTAGGATGCTTCGCACTCTTGTAGCCTGGTGTCTGGGACAACAGTCTGCATTTAGCTTCAGCTCAGATTGTCTAAAACTTAAGTAATGCCCAAGTTTAGAATGGACTTCAAGTATCCTGTGGAGCATAACCACCCTTAGCACTTCTGCTTGAACTTATCATTGCAAAAGCTGATGGGACAACTCTTACAGCCATGTTTTGTCAGGGTTGTAATTTAGTTTGTGGCTTTCTTAGATTCTCTCTGGAATATGAGCATGGTCCACCTTGATTCAGGAAAGCATCATACACAGAAATTTATTGCAGTCTTAAGTCCACCCCTTGGCACAGTTTACAAAGAAATGCAGATGCAGCAGTTTAAACATCAGTCAATGCCCAATATTTTTTGTGACAAAATCTCCACTCTTGTGATATTAATATGTGATGGACCAGTTGTATAAGTAGATGCACATTTGATTCATAATCAACTTCACATTTAATTGCCAAAACTGGTCTGATATACTTTTAAAGTTTGCTTAGCATGGATTCAAATGATGTATCCTTATTGGCCTGAGAACCACAGAGAAATCTAACCAATAACTCAAAACTGACCCTGAGATTTCCAGTTGTTGTGTACAAGTGCTGTACTTTGAATTCTGAGGAGGAAAAATAGCTATGAATCACTGTTGATCTTGTTAAGAATAGCAATGGATAAACGATTGGGTTAACACAGATTTCTAAGATGGAACCTTCATTTAACTTTGTTGATGTGGCAGTCAGTTTAAAAGCAGCTAGATAAAAAGAGTCATTAATCTACTTTCCTTCAGTATTTTCAAGCATGCTGCAACATAAAATGCCCGATAAAATTATTAAGGTTATTTATTTCAGTCTCATTGCCTTTACACGTCTGAATGGCACCCCGCCAGAAGTTTACTCAGTGTGGTATTTAATATGTACTGACAAAAAAATCCCCTTTTAAAAAAATTAACATGCTAGAGTCTTCTGGTTTGTATGTTAAATCTAAATACATGTATTTCTCCAATTAAGGGAGAAAAGTGCACAAAGTAATTTTTTAAAATCCAAGACTGTTTTCTTTTTGATTTTGTAACATCTTGATAGGTAATGTTTTTCTTTAGGTATTCCCTGTAATCAAAAGATGCAGAAATGGGTGGGAAGGGAAAGTGACTTTTAAAACATAGCTATTTTGGTGAAAGGTAGCAGTCCTGAATCAAAGCACAAACTGCATATGTGCCCCAAAATATGAGCTGCTATACAGTGTAAAGCTGCTGAGCCAAGATTTTACTTCTTTCCCTTAGTAGGTCTTTTTGAGCTTCATTTTGCCCCTGTGGCTCAAACTGAACTACACCTTCCTTGTCGAGGCACGCCTTCAATTCTAATTACTCTATCTAGACTCTGCTCAGGCTAACCAAAACTTCCAGAATCTGGCTTAGTGTGTTAAATATAACATTTTAAAGATAACTGCGGGCTTGTTTTTAGTTGCCAAGACTTTGTAGCAAGTAAATTTTGTAACCAAGAAAACAGAAGATAAACCACAGATAAAACCACAACAATTTCTTAATTAATAGAAAACACCCTCAAGTTGTGTTTTGAAACTAAAAGGCGTTCTCTTTCTTCCCATTTCCGCCATTGTGGCTGCTTTAAATCTCCACATTCTGGTTACCATAGGGTATATGGCCAGAAAAATACAAATTAGTCTCAGCATTGGTGTTGGTAATTAAATTATGCTACAGGTTGTGATTCTACAACCCATGTGTTGTGAATCCATGTACTTAGGCTACAATATAGTAGAATTGTTTTAATTACTTTGGTTTAGGATACTAGAAGTTATGGTACATTCTACAGAGCTTCTCAGAGACCTTGAATAGTATGAAACTTAGACGTCTGTTTTTCAAGAGGACTAATATTATAAAACATAGATGCCTGCATTGCTCTGTAAGATCTGTGTCACTTACTCCAAGTGGGAGCCACAGGAGTCAGCAGCTTAAGAAGAAGTGATTTATAACAGTCAATAGGAGATGGTAAAGAGAAGAGTATAGCTCAACTTGTTGAATCATTTAGTAATTTACATTGGAATCTCTCTCTGAGATTGCCTCTCAAAGCAACTCAAAACTTGTTAGGGCAGATTGTCCAGTGTCATATGCAGTTGAACTTAGAAGGTATCTAAGGGTGGAGATCCCACAACCTATCTGAGCAAACTGTTTCTGTGGTTTATCACCTTCACTGAGAAGACTTTTTTTTCCTTGATTGCACAGAGAATTTCTTGTGCTGCAATTTGTGTTAATTGCATCTCATTTTTCCTCTGTATACACCTCTGAGAAAAATTTGGCTCCATCATCTCCATAACCACTCCATTCTCCTGCAAATGGAATAAAATTAGATTTCCCCTTTGATCTTCCTTGATTTCCCTTTTGGCTAAGTAAAAGTTGTCTCTGATTCTCTCTATACTTCCCAGTTCTTCTGATAATCTCAGTGGTCTTCCACTGGACTTACCCTAAAATGTACAAGGAAGATCAGAACTGGATATAGCACTCCAAACACAATTTCAGATGTGCCAAATAGAGGACAATAATCCCTTTTCCTGAATGTCACACATTCTTGCTAATAAGACCAGGGTGGTTCTGATCTGCTGCTGGCTCCTGTTCAGATTGCCATCCCTGATGTCTGGTGGTAGTTTACTCATCCAATCCATATGTCTCTGAAAGGGAACTACGGGAGACTGTCTGTAAAGCCCTACTAAATCACCACTTTACATATACCAAAAACAATGCAACAAGAAAGGAACCCTCATGTCAGTATCAATGCTGCAGGACTAACTGAAACTAAGTGTAGTCAGATACCATTTTTGTCTGGGAATGAAGCAGCTCAGATGCTGACTGCAGACAGTGAACTATTCTGATGACTGAGGAGCTGCTTTTTATATACAGTTATGTCTCACAGACAAGATTCACTTATGCAGCAGATTTGTAGTAATGGCTGGCACCAAATTACCAGAAAATTATTTATGTCTCAGTGCAGTGATGAGATTGTCATGCACCTATTTTTGTCAGCGTTGTGGTGTTGCATTTTTGGGCATGACTCATCCATGCAGTTCTCCTTCTGGAATGAAGCTGGTAGATCATTTTGCAATTTTCATTTTAAGTGGAGATCCAACATATGATTGTGTGAATTCATGAGCTATTTTTTCACCATAACAACATGTTTTTGAAAATTTTGGTTTGATATGTGTATTTTTTGACAGATTATTGTATTTAAAGACACCATTGGTGTAGCTATTATAGTCCAAGGCCTTAAGTAAGACCAGATTTGTAAGTAGTGATAATACCTCTTATTAGGGAAACTGAAGCAGACAGAAATATTCGACAAACCACATATTAGATCTAAACTGAAGTAGTAGATGTCAAAGCAAAATACAGGCTTAACTAAATTTGTATTAATGAGACAATTTTTTAAAATTAGAGAGAGGTAACTTTTGTCTTGCAGACAGCAACTCCGTACATATTTTTCTCCTCCTGTTCATATAACTGTGAACTTGGTCTCCAGGGTGAGGTTCTGGAAAAACGAGAACTGACAAAGGTGAACACTTTTTCATATTAAAGACCTAAGTTAAGGAGCCTTGAGGAGAAAGCTACAGAATGACCTATAAAGACAATGAACATAGAGCAAGTCTAAGACATTGCAGCAGTACCCAAAAATCAGAAGTTCTGGTTCAAAATACAGACAATACCAAACAGAGACTTGATCATAATGCTCACATCATGATAAACTCTTGATAAACTAAACCAACCTAAAGAACACATGATATCCACTACCTGTACAGCAACACTGTGGGGTGTTGTGTGGGATGTTTTTTTAATCTAGAAATGAGACTTTGTGACATGGTCTTTTTACAACAGACAACAAATTGCCATTGCATGGCTGAAATTATCTTCCATAGACTGGGAGCGTTTTGAAGACAACTCAAAAATTTAATGATCCTACTGTTTTATTTAACTAAAATAAAGGTTAAGACACTTGTATAGTTGATGAAGAAATCAATATCTCTGCCATTACCCAGTAACAGTCACTGGGCAGCCTTCTGAAGAAAAAGCACAGGTAAAGAGATGGTGAATATCATGCTTATCATTAATTTCCCAAATCCATGTATTAACTGATTTGGGTCAAGTTTGAGGTTGCTCAGCCAAGGGCTCATGGCTTCACTAAACCCTGGGAGTAGTAGGAGAAATTGAGGAAGCTTGTAAGACAGTATAGTTTGGCAAAGAATTGAGAGGAAGGAGGTCTCCTCTCTTCAGTAGGAGAACTTCTCCATCAGCTTCTAATGACAGGGAGAGTGAGCAGGGGAGTTAGGTTGGGGCAGGTCAGGAAATCATCAGGGGGCAATAGTTGGCTACAACAGAAGAGTTCAGAAGCAGGAAACAACAAAGACTGAGTCAACCTCCTGTTTTCAGAGTTCTTTCATCAGTTCATAGGCCAATATTCTCATAGGTCTGCTAATGGCGAAAGACAGAAGTGTTTTTTTGTCTTAAGTTAAGGGCTTTGTCTTCTTTCATGTGGGTTCAACATTTTTATCAGCCTTAAGGAAAGCTTCATTCATAAGAGATGAGGAGACCTGGCTCTTCCTCAAATTCCCTGTGCAATCAGAAAGATATAACTATGCTTATGCTAAGGACAGAGGGACAGAGTGCTCCATGTTGTGTCCTACTGCCTGCTCAGTCAACTACTTTTTCTAGTAATTTGAAGCAATTAAACTGTAACAAGAAAAGGAAGACTTCCAAAGGCAGTGGCTATGCCGTAGGACAGATATCAGTCAGTTCAGTAATGGCCCTCAGTGTTCTGTAGATGCATTTCAGATGTGCATGTAAAATTTCTGCTCTCTATGAGCAGTGGAGATGAGCTGCTGATGGAATGCAGGTCATTTCTGCTAGCATATCCATGAGTCTTTCTATTAATTCAATTCCTTTTAGGAACTTGTCCCCTCCAACTGCAGTGAAAATGAGTGTCTTCTGTTTCCTGAAACAGCATCCTCTCTGACAAGAATCATAGTTTCAACATTGTTTAATATCAATTGACCACAACAATTTTTAGTGTTTATTGACCAATTCTTTGATCTGAACAGAGTTATTTACTGTACTTCCTCTTTCCTGCTAGACTTTTGGCACACTGAGTTCAAAAAAGAGCTAATTTACTTAGAGGTCTCCTAAAACATGGCTGCTTCCATAGACTTAGAGATTACATAGAAAACTGAATGCTTTAGAATAATTTGCAGGTGAAATTTGAAGCACTTTTTAATATCAAGTGTAAAATATATGTGCAATGAATATCTATTTCTAGTTCTTTTTAAATGTGGCATAGCTAAAAGCAGAGACACCTTTGGTACTGCAGAACTTGTGCTAATCACACTGAAATGGAATATTATCATGGTTTCAACTTTGAACTGAAAAGAGCTTTTTTCTTCCTCTCTTTTATTTTTAATTTTCAGAATTTTTTCATTTCTGCCAAACTGTCAATCAAAGCTTATATAATGGTGGAGGACCAGATTTCATTAAGCAGTAATTCAGCATGCATTATTGTTTATGGAAAAAAAATACAGGTCACAATTGTATTTTTTCTTCCCCTCTTACTTAAAAGTGCTCTTTCTCTCATAGGTCCTTATCAATTTTATCTACTAGAAGCATCTTCTAAAGAATGGGAAAACAAAGTAACAGATCTGTTTTCCAAACTTTTTTTTCTGTTCCACCTAAAGTTGGCAGAAGTAATACCTTTATGTCTGTGGGTAATGCTTTCAGTGAAAAGTCTTAGATAGCATTGACTTGTGGCTCTGATTTGGTGCAGAATATAGAGTGGATGGACAGCAAGCCAGCCAGTGGATTTCAGCAATACTGAAATCTTTCTCTGCTACTCTAGTGCAGTATCTCTCATCTCCCTGTGGATGACAGGGCCCATATATCTTGGGGCTGGGAGGTGTTTGTCTCATAAATATGTCTGTTAGATAAGGGAAGATGCTGCTCCTTTTCAGAACAGCAAAGAAATAAGCTTCAGAATGCAAGATTAGGCCTGTCCCTTCAAACTAAATAGTGGCTCTCAGGAATCCTGCAGCAGAAGAAATCCTTACCTTTATGGAGGACAGTGTTTAGAGATCCAATTATCTATGTGTACTGTAGCTGGCAACAGTCATCATGAAGTGTTTTTCCTAAAAGGAAAATTGTCCATCCATATTGAAGATGTTTCGTTTAGGTGAGGAGCTGGAGACAGCAAATTGTGGAGGGTGCTAATACATTTCTTTACTACAAAAGTAGCAAACACCTTGCCAACTGTACTACTGTATCTCATTAGCTTTTCTGACTTGTATTACACTGACTTCTTAACCCCATTGTGCCAGCTAATGCAGAAACAAAGAATAAAATCCAACCCTTTTTTAGCTGAGCTAATGAGTGGGGCATTCTCAAACATGAAAAACATTTGCATAAAAGAAAAATGCTGTATGTCTTTGACAGCAATCTGAACAGCAAAGAGGAGTTACATTACCTGGAACTAGAAGTTATTTTACCTTAGACAACCTCCAACAGTCTGAATCAGCAGGAAAACTGCTTTTGGGTTCTACACACACTAGAACAAAAAGTGCAGATTAGTCTCCAAAGAAATACAGTAATAAGGCTGTTACCTAATAAACCTTCATAACTTCTGGAATAAATTCTGCTCCTACTGAAGTAGGAGTAGCCTGCTTCCTACTGAAATGTATAGGATTTCCCCATCAAGTTCTGAGCAGCCAGCAACTTGCCATCAATTCTTAGAGCAATTTGTGCCTTGCTGTCTCCCTTCCGGGAGTGAAAGAGCATCTGTGCAATTCCTGATGTTTAGATTCAATGCTTTTGATAAAATTCAAGACATTTTAATTCTGTTCTGGTCAGAAAATTTTACGTTAGCTTTCATAGGTTGTTGGGAGGGTTTTTTGAATGTTGACTATAGTATAGTAGGCATGCCTGTATGCTGGCTCGTTTTTCAGTAAAATGGTAACATTGGTGCTGGAGAAGGAGCTGGATGGCCCCCTTGCTGCCTGAGGAAAATTAGACCCTCTGAGTCTTTTCAAAATCACCAGATCAACATCACAGAGAAACAAGTAATATTGTTTATTGTTACTATAAGCACATGACTCCTACTGTCCAAAATCTATATATTCATTGATCCTTCCCAACTTTATTTTAATAATAAACTTATTGAATATTATATTTCTTCCCATTCACACACACACAGACACAAACACACAACCACACACACACAGAAGTCACAAATTCAAGATATGGCTCCTCTTGAGTCTCTTTAGGAATGGATATCCTGTTTCTGCTGGTGTCATGCATAATTTCTGAGTAATGCCAGTGCTGGTATCTCAGACTTTAAAGTAAGTACAGTAACTTTCAGGGAACCTTCCTTCAGTAAAGATGTCAGTTTATTTTAACTTCTCTTTAGTCTCCACTCTCTCAAGAAACTCGACCTTTTCTCTCTTTAATGTATAAAAATGTTTTTATTTAAAAAACTAGATTAAGAAAAAAAATCAGTTTTGCTAAGCCTTCCAATCAAAACTTTTCGTTATTTTTGAAATCTCAGAAAAGGAGGATGTCTATCAGATCATACTCTGAAATGTCTGAATGACACAGATGCTTCTGTAGGGTTCAGTCAGACCATGGAACCCTTCCTGTAACACCTACTGAATAGTCCTCAGAATTATTGAGCATCTTCAACTGCCCTGGAAAAAAGTTATTCAGTTATATCCAGGAATAATGTAGCTTGAGAGAATATTGTGTCAAACAAACATCAGAAAATCAGGGTTTATGAGACTTTTAATGTTCAAGAACAGAACCTGAGCATATGGATTTCTGGTGTTTGATTGCTAGTAAATGAAGAAAATATATGAACATGGCTAAAGATGTGGCACTTTTCTAATCAGTAGGCAGAAGGGAAGTGCAATTTCTGTGATACTGAATCTTCTGAGAATTTGTGGTTTTGTCCAGCTGAGTGTCTGGCCTGAACTTGGCAAGATGATAAAAAAGGAGATCTAATATTTTGGCCTACAGTATCATAGAAATTGTTCAGCAGAAACATGAAAGCCAGCATGAGCTGAGCTGGAAAGCAAGAGGATATTGTGTAATAAATAGGAGTCAAGAAGGTGACTGGGGAATAACATTTTCCAATACCCCAATTCAAAGCAGAAAACTCAGCCTCAAGTTTTTTCTCCCTGTATGTTCTCCCTCTCAGTTTCTCAGAAGAGCACTCACTAAGTTCAGCTATAGATTCATTTTTCATTTTGTATGAAGATATTCACAGGCTGAATCATGAAGCTAAGTTCGTCACAATGAGCAGTTTTAAAGGAGCATATAACTGCCAAGAGTTCATGGTGGTTCAAGGACTTTGCTTTTACAGACTTCTGCAGAGATTAAAAGTTAGTTCCAACACAAACAGCCCTTTCACTATGCTCTCACTGGTGGTGACAATGAAATAAATTCTTCAGAAAGCACACCATTAATAATATCCTTTCCTTGTTTCCAAAAAGGACTATCTACTTTAAATAAGATGGATGCTAATTTTAGATACTTAAAACCAAAAATCATTGAGGAATAATGTCTTTAGAAGACAAAGCAGAAGGCAGTTTTCTCTCTTCTACTGATGACTCACATCACGTGTTGCTGCACAGCATCATCTTCTCAGAGAAGAGGAATACTTTTGTTTGATTCTAGTCTTTGGAAACTGCCTCTTTTTTCTGCTTCTATTTCTAGGTACCCCAATAATTACAGTAGGCAGCTTCTGATTGCTTTGATATATCACTGGATGTAGATTGACTTTTGAGATCCACACAGAAGAAAGATTATACCTAGCAACTCTCACAAGCCTCAGAAGTGTATTTCAATACTGAGTTGCTTCACTGAAAGTGCCTACAAGAATGCCAGTCAGTGGAAATTTTGTTTGAAAGTTGTGCTTTCAACAGTTAGCAGCAGTTACAAAGCTATAGACAAAACAATGAAAACTTCAAAAAATACTGTTCTCTCAAAATAACAAGGCTTTCAGGTCACAGATGCAGCTGCTACTTTTAGGAGATTCAATTCTAATTACTCCAAGCCAAGACCTACTCTTTGAAGATGACAGTAATCGTCTTGCCTGGAGAAGCCTTTAAAGCTCACTCATTTAGCCCTTTATCCTTTTCCTGTCTGATATTACCTTGTCTTGCGGGGTCTTCACTTGTTTTTATAATTTCTACAGCACCTTGTCAAAATCTGTTATACTACTTTCTGATATAAACTTTGAAAATTCATTTATCATTAAATTATTGGTGAGGAACAGATAAGGGCACTGAAAAGTAGATTTGGTACTACTCTGAGATTCGCTAGTCTAGACAGAATCTGCTAGACCAGGGATCAGAGTGAGCATGACCAGAAAGCTGCTGGGGTTTGAGGGCAGGATATCATGGTGCATGGTGGATGGTGATAATCTGCATGTCTCAAATGTGACACTGCTTTATGTAATGCAGATATACTATAGTTCCCACTTGCAATAATTTCAATAATTAGGCCTTTAAATTTTTTAAGTGAATCTTAATATATCAAATTATTTCAGATTATAAAATTCTCATTCTGAAGGTTCATTTTTTGGAAAGAGCGGGAAATGTTTAGTCCTGCAGTTCTTTTGAGGAACGAGTTTTGTTCCCGCTGCAGGACTCAAGCTGTTGATTTATAAAGCACACTGGGAGCTGTACCCAGCTGTAGGTGATTCCCATGCTGTCACAATGCTCTCTCAGTGCACACACTGCTCTCTGCTGGAAATTTTTTATGCATGTATTTGATGTGAGAGACCCACTGAAACCTCTCAATCAACCTTTGGTACTATCCATCCTTTCTTGTGTATTTATGCTAGCAAACTGTATCTTTTAAATATGGGATAAGTAAGATCATGCACTGCTAATCTTTCTTCATCTACATCAGCTTCTGGTCTCATATCTGGACATAATTTTTTATCAACTGAAACAGCAGATGGCAAAACATTCCCAGGTGAGGTTCCTGTGACCACTCCTCACTGAGTTGTCCATGACAAGTCAGTTTAATTTCAAAGCGTGTTGTAATTTTTCTGATCCTTTTTGATCCTGTATGGACACCTCAGCATTTTTCTTCAGCTTAAAAAGTTTATGGCATGTTGTTTCTGTGGAGTAGATCACAAAACTCCTACCACTTTTAACAAACACAAGCTGATTCTCAGTAGCACTGCCAGGTTAAAGATCTGTTTCTTTTTTAAATGGTACAACATTGACTCAAGCCTTGGCAGTGGCATCTGGGTCAGGAGCTGCCAGGGTGTGTGAACACATTGCTGCCTGGCATCCCTCAAGCAGAGCTCTGTCTCTTGAGGCTGTGAGAACATTAGCTGGGAGGCATTAGCAAAGAATGGGTTAAAGTGGCTCTACAAGAGAAAAGACATGGGAATGGAAATTGAAGTGGTTTAGTTTTTCACAGGATACAGCACAAAACTATGCCCAGAGTGTGGCTTCTGCTGCCTATTCCATCCTGTTTGACAACTGATGTTTTGAAACACCCAAACTTCTTTTGTGTAGATTGCAATAAACTTTAGCCACTTTATAGTTTTAACTATTTTTAAGAGCAGAAAATAATGCATAAAATAACATTTTCTTTGTTACTGGCTATCTTCACAAACCGCTAGTGAACTTACTGAAAAAAATTCAGCCCAAGTGTCACTGCATGTGCTCAGTAAGTGGAAGCTTGCTTTGCCTCAGCGCCACCTGACTTGTGCAAACCAAACCAAGTTTCTTGATTCGGCTGCTGTTTGGTGGGGGAATGTGGCACCAGCATATCTGACATCATGGAAAAGAAGAAAAGACATTTCTGGGTAAGGTGAGGAAGAAATCCTACCAGTACAGCTTGCTCTTTCTGATCAAAGAAATCCAGTTATCTATTCATAACTGGAATAATTAGTATGCATGGCCTTGGTCTTAAACCACAGATTTCATTTTGAAGGAATGCAAAATTATTCAAGTTAGTTTCACTACACTGACTTTATATCTAACAACTTAAAGATGCCTGAAATTCTCTGAAACTAATCAGTTTGCTGGCAAGTGCTGAAAATATATACAAGGACTATGGATCATAGTAAATTAAGCACTAATGTACTGAGTTTATCAAGAAAATTCATTTCAAGGGCATCGTAAAGAAAAAGGGCATTTCAAGGGCATCATAAAGAAAAAGAAATGTCTTAGGCCTGAATAAGCTCTTCTGTTTGAGAAGCTGAGCGTTTTTTTAAAATTTTATTCTCAAATCTGCCACACAATGACACCTGAGCATTAAGGCTCTGTTTAGTGAGTGCATTTGTGTATGTAAGTACGTAGGAAAAAAATTGCAGTTTTGCAGAGGAGGGCATATGTGGCCCGAAGTTTAGAGTCCGACTAGCTGAGGGCGAAAGGCCGACGCCCCTCTGCAATTCCTGGCCAGCACCCTTCGGCATCTGATGGCCTCGGGCTGTGCTGGCTGCGGACTGGCGTACACCGCTGGTATAGGAGAGGAACGGAGCTGACCATTTCCCGGGGGTTAAACATCGATTTATTGAAGGTGTTGCGGGATCCAAACGCGGGGAAACCAACCGGGAAAAAGTATCTCCATAGGGGGTGAAACAGGATTATAAAGGAGGGGGGTGGGTACAGGCGGAACCAATCGGGAAAGGTGAGGGGATGAACTTCACAGAACTGACACTCCATGGAGACCAATAATCAAAAGGTAAAGGAGGTGTCCTGGGACCCCAGCCAACCATTATCTCCAGAGAGGAGAAGGTTCTCGAAACCTGGGAGGAGAAAGGGAGTGATTGACTGGACCTAGGGAAGAAACAACTTTCACTTATAAGGGAAACCAGGGGAGGAGCAATTACACATCGGCAACTATGAATAGCGGTTACTATAGCAACTTAGCTGACAGGCTAGCAGTGGCGGGAAAAACTGGGGGAACGAACCCATTTTACACATAATAGGGGAGAACAATACATAAATTGGGGGAATAACACAAGAAACTTAACAACACACTACAACACAGTTTCAAAACTAATGCTGCTAATATTGAAATGATGTTTATACAAATATGTCCTGAAATAGCATGAAAGCTGCCACTGGCATCTTCATGTGACTGCAAATAATGTTCAGTGCTACCTCTAGTCCACTTGCCTCTGGCAATAGCATTAAAACTTCTGCTGCTTTTGGAATTGCATCAAAAGTCATTTCTTCTTTTATCAAATTGTTTGTCACAGTGTAAAGGACATGGAATTGCTTGTGAATATATGCATATATTATGCATATATGCACAATATATATTGTGAATATATAACTGCTCATTCCTGTAAGACATCCTTGTCTTCTTTGAAACTCAGACTTCAAATGATGTATTTAGTTGTGTTCAGCATTCACTTGCAGTATTCATCAGAAAATCCAGAAAATTTGTACGAAGCTATTTCTAGGGTAGAAAAAAGTTAGTGATTTCCAGAAAATTAATACAATTTTAAGTAACTATTTATTTGTGGTAGATTGGACTGGTGGCACCATCTTCTAAAATTGCCCAAAAATTCCATTACAAAATAATTTTCTGTAGCTCATAACTTTACCAAACTTTAACTATTTGGCCTGAATTTTTGCATACTGGGTAATCTGCCTCAGGCTGAATCTTTCTGGAAAAAATCAGTCAAAATTACTATTTCCAAGAACTAAATTAGGAGAAAATACATCATTCTGTCCATATCAAAATGTTCTAGTTACCTCTTTTGTGTGAAATTTTAATGATTTGAAACAGAAACATAAAATTTGGAAGGAATGACTGAAGTGTCCAGCCTGTACTCTTTGTTGTTGATGTGGAACTGCATGTTGAACAACTTAAGACTTTAAAAAAGAAAAAAAAAAAAAAAAAAAAAAGAAAGGCAGAGATGAAAAAAAGACCAGAAAGAAAATATCTCAGTCTGCAAACTAGAGGATTGTGAGGCTTCTGAAGTCACAGCTCTAGAAGGCTGCTACATATACTGAGGGAGATTTCAGCTTGAAATGAACTGGGCTTTTCTTTGGAGTAGATCAAGTCAGGGAGGGGTGCAAGAGTGCATGTGATGAGAGCTCAGCACTGTCAGTTCTGGGTGTCCTTGCTCAAGCTGTGCAAAGCTCTCTGTTTTCAGAACATAAATGGCCAGAAGTGTTTGCAGGAGGAGAATGTTAGGACAAAGAGTTTGGTGGACCACACTGGGACTTGAAGCATCTGTCTGTAAGGAGGGAAATAGAGATCACAGGAACAAGGATATAGGAAAATAGGGTTGTGGGATGACCCAGTTGTTTGACCCAAATGAGTCCTGTGCAGGGCTAACTTTTTGGATTGGGTATTGAATGCCAAAGGACCATGAAAGGAACTTGAAGGAAGTTCTGTGAAATAGTACTGTGCAGTCCTGTAACTAAACATTGTAATTTCCCATATTCATCAGTGCTGCATTACAAGTACAATTTTTAAATTTATGAATTTGTGCAAGTTTATTACTGGAATCGGTATTATATTTTTAATGCTGTATTTTAGTGTGAATTGTAAATGAATTCTATGGTTTCCAGTGTTAGGCTCTTATGATCTTCTAGATTTGAAAAACTGAACTTTATACCTCACTTGAAGACTGGTAGGCTTTCCTTCTGGCTTATATAATGTTCACATCATAACCCATTTGAGTGGCAATACATCAGACATCATCTCACGAATTACAGAAAGTGCTATTCTGGGCTGAAATTCCAGGTAAATATGGTTTCCAATGACAAAAGCTAAATAAACCAATTCCTTTTGAATTTTAAATTGAAAGGCATTTATCCAGGCTAGAGTAGTGCTTGCTCTGGTGAAAGCAGCAGTTCATTATTATGGAAAAGGCTCTTGGATGCAAGAAATTAAAAGTGCTGAGATATATGAGTTATAAACCTCTTCTGTGGGAAGAAGGTTAGAACTGGACAGAAAAGTAAGTCAGGGCTAGTTCCATTCACCTGCTGAGACTGGCTCCTTCACAGCCTGGGCTGAACAGAGCAGAAAAGAGTCTAAACCAGCTTTTAATTCAGCAACATTTATGGAAGAATATAGGTTAGAATGGGCACCGGAGATCATCCGGTCCAAACCTCTGCTGGAAGCATGTGTTAGTAGAAATACAAGAAACCAAATTAGGTCCTTATGCAGGAAACAAAACAAAACTTTTTAGACATTCTAGCTAAATACTGTTTTTCTTATAAGAAACTACTCCCTTTGCAAGCAAAACACATTTTTGAGGTCAGCAGATCAGTTTATATCTTATGTCATATGAGAGCAAACAATGAGGGAAGAATTAGTAAAATTCTTAATACAAGAAACACAAAGTGTGAGATTCTTGAAAACAGCTGTTCTGCTATTAACATTCCTCAGACACTGAATGATTTTCAAAGTGACTTTAAGCCTTGCCAAGTTAATTGACATTATAGCTGGGTTGGTCAGGACAAAGACTATTGGAAAAGGGGTTTTATTATTCTTCACATGGGTCAAATGAGGGCAAGTCTTAGCTGATCTGTGACCTGAAAGGTTAAATGTTTGACCCCATCAGATTGTCAGGATGGCAAAGAGAGCAATAGAGACTGAAAACTGTTGGGTTAAGCAGCAGTAGTTCACCCATACTGTCCTTTGCACAGTTGCACAAATACAAACAAAAAGGGAAGAATCTGTTTCTAAGGTGTGATAAATAACAGCTGAGGAAAAGTTTTGTAACAGACACAGGCTCTGTCTCTGAGAAGTTGATATCATCCAAATGCTCTCTATATATGAAGACACCTTTGTGCAATTTAAAAATCCTTCACTACTGTTTGATTCTGATTTGTGTTTTAAAAGAATGTTTGCAGCAGTATGTAAGCATCAAATAGTGTAATATAAATATCATAGCATACAAACCTTCAAAAACATTTAACTGTTAACAATGCTTAAAAACAAATTTCTGCTATGACTTATCAGCTGGCCCCATAGCAAAATTATGGGATAGTTTAAAACTCTCCTACCTTTGTGCTGACCAGAGTGTTTAAAACTGTTAGTACAGTGTGCTTGAAGGCAAACATAAACATGAAAGTTTATGCTGGAAAATTCCCCAGCTACTTTCATATTGGTCAGATACAAATAAATCTGTGTGGTCCATGTTTTCAACATGGTTGATTTTTAAATAATAATGGATCTGCATGCACCCTATTCTGCTGCAAAGACTCAGCAGTTTATGAAGTGGGAGTCTGGGGTTGTGTTAGCAGCGAGTGCTTTGAACGGCAGATGTTGGACTGCTGTAATGGAATTAATGTCATTTAACTCCAGCTGCCTGAGATACATCCATTAGATCAGATTAGAGACTGAGGGGAGACCCCCTTGTGCTTCTCAGCATCCTCATGAGGGGAAGAGTCTGGGAAGGCACTGATCTCTTCACTCTCGTGAGCAGTGACGGGACTTGAGGAAGTGGCATGAAGCTGAGTCAGGGGAGGTTTAGCTTAGATGTCAGGATAAGGTTTTTCACCCAGAGGGTGACTGGGCACTGGAACAGGCTCCCCAGGGCAGTGGTCATAGCACCAAGCCTCTCTGTGTACAAGAAGCAATTGGAAAACACTCTTAAGAACATGGTGTTGTCCTTGGGGTGTCCAGTGCAGGGCCAGGAGCTGGACTTGATGATCTGGATGTGTCCCTTCCAACTCAGAATAGTCTATGATTCTGATTCTAGGTTTGTGTGAGCAGCCAGCCTGGTTCTGGAGGACAGGCTGCATCCTCAAATTTGTGTGAATCACTGTTTTCCTTAGCCCAGGACAATTCAAACATCACTATCCAATATCCAAAAAACTATCCTGTTGAACAGGGATGTGGGGAATTTCAGCAGAAGACCTGTTTGGGTAAGCCAGTGATCCTCAGCCTGTCAGTGAAAGGGATCTAAATGTAACCTGCAACAGCTGAAGAGGAATTAGGAACAGTCAAACTCTTCTGGATAGACACAATCAGTGTAAGAGAAAACCAGCACAAACTGCAGTCCAGGAGGCTCAGCTAAAATGGAAGGAGTAACTTTCAAAATCAAGTAGCACAGCTCTGGAACATGTAGCCAGGGAAGAGAAGGCAATTTCCCTGGAAATTTTAAAGATCTGACTGAAATGAAACCAACAGCCAACCTGAGCTGGGGCTGTGAGAAGGAGGCTGGAGTAGACAGAATTTCTGTCATTTTAGAAATGCCCTTGGACAAGTATAAAGAACCCATTTCTCTACTTATGTTTGTTAAGACTGGAATTTAACTAAGCAGGGGATTTTGATGCTGAAGAGGGAATGGGAATGTGCGTTTGCCTCCTTAGTTCTGACTGAGAACTGAGTTCACTCATTTTGCTGCGAGAGACCTAGACAGCAGCTCCCTACTGACCCAGTGCCAGGCAGAGGCTGTGGTGAGTGTGCAAGGGAACAGAGTGCCAGGCGACATGGGGAACCCCACTGGTTTTGGGGAAGAGATGCAGAGTGGCTTGTGGCTCTGTATTGGCAAAATTCCTGTGTATGCCTAAGTGTTTTGGTCTCTCTAGGCCAAAGGCCCTGCAAAGGACAATGGAATGACTGCAACTCTGTAACTCTTTAGAGCTAGAGGTCTGTAGTCCCTAAGAAAAACAGGAACACTAAAACAATAACCAGCAACTGCTACATATATACTTATTACCAAATTTTTAAAAGGATAAGTTTTTCACAAAATTTTAACATTAAAAGTATTTTGCATGTTGCCTTTTAAAACCTCCATCATTATTACACTACTCTCACCTGACAGCTCAAACTTTTTTCTCCATTCAGTCTCTGATTTCTGACTGTACATTCCTTCATTATTTGCAGTACTTGCTAATTAAGTGCTATCTGCAAACTTGGATGCCTTTGCTTTCCACATCTCTGTTACGTTATATTTGCGTAAATATTTAAAATCTGGACCTCTAACACTGACTCCTGTCATCTACTACTGACATTTTAGCTTGAATACTTTCCATTTATGACTACAGTAGATTTCCTACTAATGCAGCCAAATTTATGTTTAAGCATGCCAGTTTTCTTCCTCTCCTCTGACTAGAGCAGAGAAACTTAGTAGCAAGAATCAGACAGATTTTGTGCATTTTAAAAAAATAATTTAAGTGTCAAAACCAGCAGGTTGTTAAGCTGTATATTTCTTTACTTCTGTTGAAGGTATTGATCACTTTCAAATTATTTCAAACTGAATTTGTGTCATGTAAGATACATAGTCTTTTGCCATTTTTTCATCAAGTTTACTATTCCAAAACCTCTTTGTGATATTTCTTCATGCATAAGACCCTATTTCCTTTCACATCTTGGTATGCACAACTGCACAACTGGCATGCACGACTTCTGACTGTATAAGAATACATACACAGCACATATTCATATTCAGGATGTAATAATATTATTTGGAGGAAATATGTCCTTTTTTTCCCTTGGAAATTCCCTATCATTTAAATGCATATCTTGAAGTTTCAAGTTATAAAAATAATCTTACTTCCTCTAAAACTCTCTACCGTTCAGCTGTGCTTGTGTATATGCCAACTGATCCATCAGCCTTCCTTTCAAACCACTTCAAGCATCTGCACATCCCTAGGGATCTGTGGTCTTCCAGAAAAGGTGCAGTTTCACACATGGAGCTTCTTCACAGCCTTGCTTTGTGTTAAATCTTCTCATCTTATTTATACTTCTTCTTCAATATTTGCCTCTAAATATACTTTTCTTGGCTTCATTTAAAGAGTGTGTTTCTATATTTACATTACTGATGATTTATGTTGAATACAAAAATTAACTTTCTTTTTTGATGCACACATATAGCTGGTTTTCACCTTGTAGGGGTGTGAATTAAATTCTTCAGAAGTACTGAGCAGTTTGTAATTTGCCATAGACAAAACCGGAAGTCACTATTGTTATGAAGAAAAATAATTTTTTAATGAAGGATTGCCTAACACAGCACTTCATAGGCTATCCCAAACAGTGCATGAGGCATCACTAAAAATAATTCTGAGGTGTAAGTACTTATGTATGCTTTACATATTGACAGAAATACTTCTGTATCTAAGACAAAGGATAGCAGGATGTTTAAGCAGCATTTTGAAAAGAAATGTTTTAGACAAATTTAATTTAGAGTATTTAACAAGTGCAGTTCATATTGAATATGAAACCTTCTGTCAAGCAAAAGTGACAAGTTAAACAGTATTTTTTCCTAAAATATTTTTAACAAACCAAAATCACGTTCCTGAAACTGCCTTAATATATAGTAAGAATATACTATACAGAGAAAATACATTTAATTGCTCCTCTTTCTTCCCCATAACATGATCATTTCCACATATTTCAAAGGCCACTGTCTTTCAAGATTGTCACGAACTCACTTCAGCCAAATTCATATTCTCATGAAGAAAGGAGTTTTTTGTTATGATTTGATTGTCAGCTCTGACCACTTTATCAGCTTTCTGCCAGGTTATCTCTAAAGCTAAAAGAAGATTATTCAAACAAAGAAGTTATGAGCCCCTGGAAATAAGGAATCTTCACTATACGCCTCATAGTGTGTGGATTAGTCAGAAGTAGTATGAAATATGCTTGCTGCATGAATATCCTTTTGTATCAGGACTTTAGCAGAGCAATATAGTACAGCTGAACATCACACTTTTCCCATATAATTACCAGGGCCATCATGGGTCTTTGCTTGCATTCAATTCATGTTCTCAAGTATGTTTGTCAGTAAAAATAAAGAAACAAATCACATACACTGAGCTTAAAATAAATAAATTAAAAAAAAAAAAAAAGTTAGTTTTTAGTAAAACCACTGAGCTTATCCTTCTGACCCACCACAGCAGTCTAGCTGCTGGAGGACTCCCAGTGAGGAGTGTTAAAGATGATGCTGGGCACACGGAAGCAGCACTGCTTCCACACTGGAAACAGCACGGTGGCCTCTTCAATGTCAGCACATAACCACAAATTGATTTTGATGTCTCAGTTTGAATGTCTAATCATGACTAACACCTAGATAAGTCTTTTGACTATAATCCAAGTCTGTTCCCAGAAGCCTATCAGGAAAGCATGCAAAGACACTTCCAGTTATTATGAGGAGTGCGTCTTTGCTACCAGAGTATTAGCTGCAGAAATATCCTCTGTAAAGGCATGTGTGTGGGTAGCACACCTCTGCCCATTGTTCTCCAGTCTGCTCCTCTGGTTTATACAGCTGTACACAGTGGCTTGAGCAGGCAGAATTCACATGGCTGTTATCTATCAATAATCAGCATCACTTGTTGCAATTACATGAGAACCTGCTGTGATGGGGAGCTGTGGGACAGCTGTCCCCTAAGGCTATGCCCTAGGGCTAAAGAGAGGTTATGTCTCAATACAACTCTCATATGATTAATTTAATAATGTATTACATGCCGTGCTTCCTGAATGTTCCATTGTGCTCTCTTTTTTCCTATCAAAGAGCTATTCAAAGTAAACAGTGACCTCATCAATACCGTCTGAAACTTACAGTAAATGGAAATCTTCCAAAACCATAATAGAAACCATATTTCAACAGATGTAAAAAGCAAGATGAGGAGTGAGACCTAATTTGGATGTGAATGTTACAATACTTGATCCTCGACTTGGCTTTGCTCAGCCTAATCTTTTTGCTAAGTGCATTAGGCCTTTTTCATGTGAGGATCCAGATTTAAAAAAAAGATAAAGAAAATCACTACTTCATCTTTCTGCAACATTCATGGCTTGGTGAAGAAGAGAGAAGGAATTTTACCTCAAAAGATAAAAAAACAAAGCTGGAAAAGTTTGTCCTGCAGGAGGGAGGAGCATGAATATGGTCATTAGTGAGATTTTCAAACCTGCAAAGGTATTTGAAAAAACCCAATTTTTTATAAAAGTATTCGTTAGCTTATTCATTCATGACCTTCAAAATGCCACCCTTCAAAAGCATGCAAGGATTGCTAGAACAGGAACAAAGTTGCTATTCAGGCTTTTTTAGATTGATCACAGCCTACAAGCCAAGTAAAATAAAAGATCCTATCAGAACATCTTTGTGTTAAGCTGCAGGTGCTTGATTTCCAACTTGGAGAAATAGTTGTCTTTGCCTTGCTGGTGTACTTGGATTCTCTTTATCTCTGAAACTCAGTAAATTGCCCAGGCTACAGTTCTTTTTATTTTCTAGATAGAGAGAAACCAATTTAAAGGAAAAACACCAGAGATTTACACTTTGATTTGAGATCTACACATTCAATCATTATTTAAAAAGCAACACTTTTTAAAATATTAAGGAATTATAGGCTTGGATTCCAGTTAGATGTCTTTATTTTGGTAGGATTTTTTTTTACCTGTAGATTAGTATCTCATATAATAAATTTTAAGGCTGGTTGCATTTTCTCTTTAAGTTCTAATGTGTTCAGAGTACTGAACAGAATACTGTGATTTCTATCACATTAATAGAAATCTCATATCAGAGTTGTCCATCACTGCTGTAATATCCTGTCATGAAGTCTGTGCTGCTGGTGATGTAACAGTGCTTACACACATTGGGAAAATATCTGAATAAATAAAAACATTAAATGAATGAAAAATACATGTAGAACAAACTAAAGATGTGGTACACCCAGCAAAGCCTTGGTTTCCAGTATTTTGGCAAACACTCTGATTTTCCTTATCTAATTTTAAAACCCAGAAGATATAAACAACTGACCTTCAAAAAACAATATGTAAACTTTATATAGTCTAATATACAGTCAAAAGTGGTTTCATTATATTTGCCTGTTTTTCTACATTCATATTTCCATAATATGTCTTGTATCTGACATAGAGCCACAGCCATTCTAGGTGGATGAGATTTATCCCTCAGAGTGTGAAGAATGTCCAGTAAGTATGCAAAAGGTTTATTACATTTCTTGAAAATTGGTAACTCCCTTAAGAAAATTATGGTTATTTATGATATTGGAAGAGTAGTATTTTGATTTTTTTTTTTTTAACAGCCATTAAAAATGGAAAAATCTCATTAGAACATGTGTGCTTTGTTGTCAACTCATGGTCTGCTTGCAGATGTTTTTATCATTCTACAAGATGTAATCCTTTGTGGACAGCACACTCCCTCCACTGGTTCTGTATCCCTGAAGAAGATGCTGTTTCTGGTCTCAGTAGCATTTTAATTTTAGAACAAAATAAGAAAGAGGATTTCAGGTAGGTAGAGAAGGGTGTACAAGAAAGTAAGATTGTACATTGTGATCTGCGCAGTTAGCAGCTATCCTGGAAAAGAAGGCTGTAAGTGCTAGTGTGTCTGTCTATTTTCTGTTGGCATTATTCACAAAAATCAATAGTATATATTCTTCTAAATAATAATTTTCTAGACAACCTGAAAAATACTATATGCTAAGAAGCAAGATCTTGATTCAATGGAAGTGCAATTATTTTAAGGCTGTGTAGGTTCATATTCCTGTTCTTAAATTATATTTGTTGCAGAATGGGGAGAATTTTCTTCTTTTATTTAGGCCTCACAGCATGAGAGCAAAAGGCTTTTTCTTAGAACAGATCCAAATTGGTGTAAGTATATGGTACTCTATGTCTCTATTCCATGTTTTTCAGTATTTTCTCCACCCCAGATGTGTAGCACAGGATAAGTGCTCTTGTCAGTGTAGGGGGTCTGGAGGGGAGTGACATGCGAAGCTAGAATACAAGCTGGCAGATTTCAGTAAATAAACATTACTTCTTCACTTTACAGTCTTCACTGGTTCATCCTGTGGGGTGGCTTTTTCCTCCCACTCTGCATTGCTAAGAAATTGTATAGAAACTTTCCTTTTGTCCAATTCTGTCAGCATTGCTTTCTTTCAGCAGAATGACTCACTGTTGATCTGGATTCCCTGTGTATGGTATCACAGCTCTGTGAACAAACTTGCTCTCTCATTAGCCTGACATCATCTTTATTGCGTCTTTCTTGTCACTGACATTGAACAGGACAGGCCAAAGGAGACTACCTGTGTCTCGTCATTTCAGCAGCACTTTGACAGTATGCTCTGCTCACTTTCCACCATATTTTCCCTTTGACCCCATTCCTTCTCTGACAGAGCTATATAGTAAGTCAAGCACTTCATGTGTATCAGGTTTTTAGCTCCAGTTAGGATTTATATCCACCACATTTCAGCTCAGATGATCTCAGGGCACAGAGGCAAAAAATTTGCATATTTATTAACTTCTGTGGAAGAAAACATCTCAGTAATGTGATTCACAGTTAAACTTATTTTCTCTAGAAGCAGGACTGCTTTCACTCACTTCTGTCATCCCTGAGCTCTGTTGTGCATGCTGTTCTGGAGGCCCATGCTGGCCTGGAGTCTCATTTTCAGCAGCCAGCAGTTACTCCAATGTTATTTACCATAACGCAAGGAACCTCTCTTTCCTTTTAGCTTCATCAGGATTGCACTGGGATGCAAAATAACTTTCACAAAACCTCCTCAGGAGGTCTTTACCATGAACTTCTATGGTGCAGAGTAGTCCAGTAATGATCCTGCTTTAGACACAATCACTAGTCCTGTGGTGACTGTCACTCTTGAGGTCACAGCTCACCTCAAGCTGCTGACAGGAAAGTTCATGGAAAACAGCATAATGAGCACATCAAAAAGAAGTCCTGACCATGAAAGATGTAGCAAAGTAGTAAAGCTACCAGTTCAGGTGAATGGTGGATTTACTATCTCTCCACCAAAGCCCAAACTCATCCCACCACCACCTCCACCACCTCTAGGGATACCTCATTATTTTGTAAGGTTTGACATGACATAGAGGAGGCACTGAACTGTTGTTAGCCAAGTTATTTTTATCCATCTCAGTTATCTAATAAGGGTTTACTTGGGAGGTGAGGTGAGTGTCTGAACTCCATGGGAAGTGTTCAGACTTTCCCCAAAATGGTACACCTTGTTTTCCTCTTAATACCTTGAACACATGGCAGGTTGACAGGCTGAGTTCCAGTCCTACAGGGGAGTGGAAGCACATTCTTTGGAAAAGGACCTAGTTGTCTAGTGAAAAAGCAGTGGATAGGGCACAGTGTTCTTCACTGGGCAGGAATAGGAGACATTACACAATGTGCTCACAAATGAAAATAAATCTACTTTTATATGGGTACCTCAAGGGAAAATGTCTAAACCAGTAAAATTGTCTTCCCTGCAGCTTCAGCCCTATCAAATCTATGTCCTTACTTGAAGGATACAATCTGACTACTTGCTGTTGCCTCTTCACATCTCCCTTCCTTAGTACTTAAAAAGTGACAAAGGTGGTCAACTGCATGTGAAGAGCACTGAGTTCTGACCACAGTCAAACAAGTTACACGTGTTAGCAATTTAGCAATTAGCAAGGTAGCAATTGCTAGTTAATGGGGCCCTATTTTTCTTAGTCTCTTGCAACTCTGATAAGAGTCCCACACTAAGTCCACAGTACAAGATAAAATGTGTTTCCATTGTGACTTCGCAGCCACTGACCAACTCAGTAAGGGATGATATGTAAACTGTTGTTGCAGACAGCAAGTTAATGCAATGGGCATTTTGGGAGAGCAGCTTCTGCAGCATGCTGCACTGAGATGTATTGTGCCTTTAATGTATTTTCTTTAAGTGCTTCCTGTTTTGTGACTGGCAGTTTTGCTCCCAATATACATCTTACAGATGCCATATATTACAAGTACCATACAAGAGTTGGATAATGGCTATGAAATAAAATGTTTTTCCATAAAAATATGTAACTGCCCATTCAGGGAAAAAAAGTCCACCAACTAAAAAAGAAAAATGTATTCCTAAAATACTCCAAAAGATTACAGGAGTAGGAGATGCTTTTCACTGCCACTTTATTTGATAAAAAAATTTAACCTCCTATTTTAAAACTTTCATCTTAATATTTTTAATTTTTTAACAGAAAGGGATTCCATAGATGGTCCATAAGGATTTTTGCTGGGTATCCCAAAAGATGTGCATACTTTACACTGTATTTTTCTTTCTCTGTGCATTTTACAGGTTAAAAAGAACATGGAAGGAACTGTATGTATTGCAGTGACTTGTGAGGTTCCTCAGGGTGAGAGAGATAGATGAGAATCTTGGTTCATGATCAGAAGGCTGGATTTATTAATATATGATATATAATACATTATGACTATACTAAAAGGAATAGAGTGAAAACTTGCAGAAGCTGCTAGGCTAAGAATAGAATAGGAAAGAATGAATAACAAAGTTCTGTGACCGGCAGAAAGCAAGGACAAACTCTCCCGTGAGTGGTCAGCAAATCCAAACACTCACAGAAGACCAATCACAGATGCACCTGTTACATTCCACATCAGCTGATAATTATTGCTTACATTCTCTTTCTGGGGCCTCGGCATCCCAGAAGATAAACAAATCCCAAAGAAAGGATTTCTATGAAAAAATGTCTGTGACACTGTATGGTTTTAAAGCCATATCTGGCTTGCATGTTTTACATCTGCATCCTATTGGGCCATGCCAATTTTCTAGTTGTGAGGAGGAAAAGCATATTCACATTTTCATAACCATCACTCTTACATAACAATAAAGTGGCATATGGCATAACAAAAAAGTGGCATGTTCAAAGGTAAGAGAATTACCTTTCATTACCTGTATTTCATTATTTTTGGAACAGTTCTCCTTCATCAGTACAAGAGAGAAATTCATGCCATATATTACACAAAGTCCTCTGTATGACCAGGGTTCAGGTGCTCCCTGCCTGGCCTGGTCCAGGCCATTACTGCTCCTGCCACAGACTGGCACCTTTTCTGATGTGTTTCCCTCTCAGAATCCTGTGCCAGTGTTGAAGATATTATAAGCAATGTTGAGCTTCATTTCAGTTATGGGAAGGAATTCTAAAGCAAGAGGAAATTTCTTTGGTATTTTATGGTTCAAAGTTGGGATCCCACCTCTCCTAATATCCAAATGACCGCACTGGTACCCAGACACATGCTGCGCACAGCAAAATAATCACTTTTATAGTAAAACATAAGCCTTTAATTACAAATGGAAGAGACTGGAAAAGTTCTGACTAAACATTTTCTGGTAGGAATTTGTTGGCTCAGGCAGATTGAAATCTGTTTCTGCGACACTGGTATTTTCCTCTGGGTCCCTTAGAAGCCTGGAAGCTGCACAGCTGGAATGGGTCTGGGGCTCCAGCAGCTGAAGTAGGCAGCTCTGGGACAGGTCCATCAGGGGCAGCCTTCAAGGCAATCCCTTTCCTAACCTGTCTTAAGAAAACAGCACTCACACTACTAATTTTTTGGGGAAGCCCAGGGGCTGACCTGCTCCCATGCTGAAGCTTCACTGCCTTTCACAGATAATTATGGAATGTTTGACTTTTGTTACCAAGTGGAACAAAGTCAGATTTCGCAGTAATCTAAATCCTGTGTGAAAGTCAATTAGTTCTCTCTGCAAAGCTGAAACTATGATCACATACTTCTCACTTGTAGCACCTGCATGAAGATGTTAGTGCTGAAAACCTGGCAATTCTGGTGAGGTTGTGGTCAATATAATTGAAGGTCAACCTCTTGAATATACACTGTTTCATTGTCTATTAGATGTTAAGGTCCTGTAGAACTCCCTGATGCTAGAAAGAATAAACAAGGATGACACTAGATATTAGATAATAATTAATATTGTAACTTAGAATTTTCTTGCATTTAAAGTTTTAAAATGCGGCATTAGTGCAAACATGAATAATCTCAGCAGGAGGCGAGCAGAAAGATTGCAATTCTTTTCAATGAAGTAATGGATTTCAGACTTCTGTAATACTCTATATGCAAATACATCTGAGCTAAAAAAAAATTACTTGCAAACAAACTGTGTTGCAGTTTTAAAAGAGAATTCATAAAATCATAGGATGGTTTGGATTGGAAGGGACCTTAAACATCATTCAGTTCCAGCTGCTGTGGACAGGGACACCTTCTACTAGACCAGGCTGCTCAGAGCTCCATCTGACCTCCAGGGACAGGAGGTGTTACCACAACTTCACTGTGTAACCTGCGCTAGTGTCTCACCACCCACACAGTAAAGAAGTTTTTCCTAATGTTTAATCTAGACCTAAGCCACATCTCACTTTTTTAGTGGCTGTCAGTGTGAACTTTGGAGAGAAGAGCTGGAGCTGGTAGCCTTGGTGTGTGACCACTGTCTTGCGATGGAGGGGTCTGTTCTTAGGCTGGTTGTGAATGTGTTGTCAAGACATAGCTGATGCCATTTGCAAATGCTTAAACTGATACATGTAGTCTTGTAGGGCATCATTTTGTAGAAGAATTTTATTAAAAATCACTCAATCAAATGTAGGAGAAAATGCCTTAATTTTTTTTTTTAACAATTCATTGAAACCTATAGAATGAAGATCACTCTGCACTAAATACTTGAAGTTTCAAACTTAAGACAGCTGAACTTCAGTTTCTAAATGGGGCCTTTGTTCCTGAATATATCTGGTTTGCATTTGAACACCACTGCATCTTAAAGTAGTTCCAGTTCATTAACAGGAATTATGTTTTGTTACTTAAATGATACAGTTAAAATAAGAGTTTATGGAAGACCCAGGTAAATATATTATCCTTTATTCTGTGTCATTTTTCTTCTAAAGGTTTTTGTGGTGTAGATTTAAGATTTTGTATGAAGACAACTTAAGGAATTTTCTATTACTAGATTTCAAAACAGCAAAGCAGGACATTAGTACAAAAGTTGTTTTTATGTATCTGAGAAGTAGACTGATACAGATGTTACAGTAATTAACCTCATTGCTCAATCAGTGACCCCTTGTATTGAGCCTAGAGAGCAGAATTGGGTGTTCACATAGCACAGTAACACTTCTGAAATATATGGAAAACCCTAATTCTGGCCAATAAGGAAGTTGGAATACTGTATTATGGTGTGTAGGAATATGAAGCTATATTTCATTATAGGAATGTTGAAATCCTGAATGCAGTCAAACTTACTAAACTTTGATCTGCTATGTGAACCCTAACCTCATAAAGCTACTCATCAGAAAAAGCGAAGCTTAGAGGAAGCGTACTGAACACACATGAAATATGTTTTTCCAGGGTGAATAAACAGCGACATTGTAACAAGGTTATTTTCATGTTTCCTTCTTTTATGACTAATGATTTTTTTTTTAATTATTGAATGGAGCTTTCATATTTCTCAAGATATTAAAGAACCTCCCCCTCTCAGAGCCCTTAGAGATTTGCAGCCAGCCTTACTCAGAGGACATTCCAGACTTGTCACTGCACAGCTGCTGTTGGCAGTGATCCCTCCATGCAGGATCTTTGCCAAAGCATTGCTTGGACCCCCCAACCACTCTGCTGAAACAATAATTAGTACTATGAATTTTGCACAACTGCTAAATAATTTTTGGCCTTAAAATTAATTTTATTTACTTCAGTTATAAAAAGTGCTGTATCTTTGACATCACAGAATTTACTTCTCCAGCCTGCTGTGTTAGCTGACATTGATATCTTATATTCCAGAAGTAGGCTGCTAGGTAGCATAAGCTTTAAGGTTTTTATATGGCAAGAAACAAGATTCATTACATTTGTTTAGCTGCATGCTTGCTTTTTCCAAAGGGACTTATCTACTTTGGAGAGTCTTCCTTTTCTATATCTTTGAAATGCTTGCTTCAACTATCAAAGATGTAAAGAAACAGAATAATAAACCTTACCTGAATAAGGTTTCTTTTCCTTTCATATTGAATTCCATTGTGATAATTCCATGGGTCTGGTCCCAAGGTATTTGATTCCAACCAGTGAAAAGCAGAAAGGTGTGTATTTCTTTTTGTCCTCCTCTAGGCTTCATAGAATGGTTTGGGTTGGAAAGGACACTTGAGAATTCTAATCCCATCCTTCTGTCATGGGCATGGACACCTTGCTCAGAGCCCCGTCCAACCTGGCCTTGAACACATAAGCTTATAAACTTCCTGTTCTGTGTGAATACCAAGAAGTTTGATGCATGTTCTGATAAGGTATAAAAAAGAAACAAAACCAACAAACCAAACTAGATTAGAAATTATTTTTGAAAAAGCTATGCTAGGGTTTTATGCCTTGGGCATTTCCAACATCTATTCTATTTAATTTTTAACATCCTCTAAGGCTGGAGCATTTGGAACCAAAACACCGGGGATTCTTCCTCTACATGCCTGTAAAAATGTGGCAATAATGCTTAGAGAATTTTCACTATAATTTGATAATAAAATTTATGATAGATTCTGTTTTTTTTAGTACAAAACAAACTTTCTGGTTTATTTGTTTATTTTTATTTGTTTTAAAGTTAATGTGGTCCAAGTGAAAAGTGGGATCAGAAAAACCTCAGAAATCTTTTCTGCCTCTAGCAAGAAAAGCACAAGGCAATAACAGTGAAATCTTTCCCCCTACCAGTACAAGGTCAAGGGATTATATTTGAGCCTAGCTGCACAACATCCTTCAATACACCATACTGATATACCAAAATAACTGTGAGGCTATGCCTAAATGCTGGGAGGGAATCTATGTCTGCCTCTTTCTTACTTTTTTCAGCTGATTGCTTCTCTGACATGGGTTTCATCCATGTCCTGTGTTCTACTGATACAGTAGAGGAGCTTTGTTTAAGGCCAAACTCAAGGTAAAATTTTAGGAAAAGACCAATTTTTATTGTGCAAGGATTTTTTATCAATACTGATTTAAACAGTTGTTCTAAGGGATGTCTTAGACAATATTGGTTAGTGGAGCAGTAAATGATTTTAATGGCAATTACTGGAATATATGTGAGCTTCTGAAGCTGGAAACTGAAGTTCAAATTCCTAACAATTGCTAAGAGGTTGCATTAGGCCTTTTTCTCCTTTTCTATAGTACCATTGTTTTTGTTTGTTCTTAGTACCTGAGTATCTTGCATGTGGTTATTTTAGTTTCATGAACTATGAAATGTAAACAAATTCTAAATCTGATTAATTCTTAAAAAATACGTAGTCTTTAATAGAATTTTTGTTTTTAGGCATGGACCTAATAAGGCTTACCTTCTAGTAGTACTAGTCATCTGGATCTTACCTAATCAGCTTTTGAACTTTTCTGTTGTAGTATTAAGATCAGAAACCTGCAATAACAAAGTGTTTATTTTTATTTCCTCTGCTCAAATTGCAAGTGCTATACATTTATTCCCTAACTATCTCCAAATTGTCAGCTCTATCATCAACCCAAATGGAAAATCATGATATGAAAAATGAAAAGACAAACAATACCAGGCACAAATTTCTCCAAAACAAACTTTAGTTCACTTAGAACAGGATGACTCAACCTTCCCAGATAAAAAGTTTAGTGACTCTTTCACAGGGGAATCAGAAAATTCTCAGAATGTACTTTTATACCACCTCCTGTAATGTAGGGATTCTTTTTCCTTATACAGCTTGTCCTGTTTGTCACTCACAACTTCTACTCATGATTAAATATTCCTGTTTATTGACTCAGCCTGCTATGCAAGTGACCCTTACAGCTGCGCTGATGTCTTTGTTGTTCTGACTTCAAGTCTGAAACACAACAGATGTGTACTGGAAGTCCTCTTCTTCTTCTTTTTCTTCTTCTTCTTCTTCTTCTTCTTCTTCTTCTTCTTCTTCTTCTTCTCCTCCTCCTTATTACGATTATTATTAATAATAATATTAATATTATCATCATCATTTATGTCTATGAATACTTAGAATGGAATAGCATTCTAAATCACAGAAGACTGGGGAGTTACCTGATATGTTGCAAACTACTTTTCATTCTTTATGGAAAAAAGCACAGAATAAGGCTATTTTAAGTCTATTCTAAATCTTAAGTGATTCCTTTAGGCTTTTCAGACAGGTGCAGTTGGTTTCTCTTTTATATGTTAAAAATCCATACAATTCCAGGCATTATTGACACATTAGTTCTTACAATTTTTTAAAGAGCATTTTAAAGGGCTGACCCTGAACTTGTGTGTGATCTGCTGCTCCAGCTGGATCCCTAAAAATCTATGGAGCCTGATCTGAGGATCCTTGAGGAGCTGGCTGATGTCATCACCAAGCCTCTCTCAATGACTTTCGAGCATTTTCCCAGTTTTCAAGAAGGGCAAAGAAGGAGGACTCACACTTTCCATATGAGAAAGATGCTTCAGTGCCCTAATCATCAGCACAGACCTTCATTGGACCATCTCCAGTAACTCCCTGTCTTTCTTGTACTGAGCCCAGAACTGGACACAGCCCTCCAGGTGAGGCTCTCCAGGGCTGAGCAGAGGGGCAGGATCCCCACCTTTGACGTGTTGGCCATGCTCTCCCTAATGCAGCCCAGGATCCCATGGTCCTTCTTGCCCACCAGGACACACTGCTGGCTCAGGGACAGTTTGCTGTCCACCAGGACCCCCAGTCCTTCTCCACAGAGCTGCTCCCCAGCAGCTCAGCCCTCAGTCTGTGCTGGCCCATGGGGTTATTCCTGCCCAGGTGCAGGGCCCTGCACTTGCCTTTGTTGAATCTCAGGCAGTTCTTCTCTGCCCATCTCTCCAGCCTGTTCTGAAGGGCTGCACAGCCCTCTGGGGTATCGGCCACTGCTCCCAGCTTTGTGTGCTCAGTGAAATTGCTGAGGAGGGATCTGCCCTTCATCCTAGTATTTGATGAATAAGATAAACAATACTGGGCCCAGTATTGAACCTTGGGAGACACCACCTGTGGCAAACCTCTAACTAGACCCTGTGCCACTGATCACAACCCTCTGAGCTCTGTCATTCAGCCAGTTCTCAAAATACATCACAGTCTACTCATCCAGCCCACAGCTCCTGAGCTTGCCTGTGAGGATATCACAGGAGCGTGTTGAAAGACTTGCTGAAGTCCAGGTAGACAACATTCACTGCTCTCCTCTATCCAGTTGTCCCATTTCAAGAGTCAATCAAGTTGGTTAAACAAAACAACTAAATCTCCAGGAAAAAAGTCAAACACCTAGGCAAATGTAGGATGTATTAAGAAGGGCACTTTCAAGGGAATGTATTAATTTTTTTTTCCACACAGCCTGGAATACATACTCAAAATGAAAAAATGTGAACAGCTCAGCTCTCCCATGTCTGTGGAAACTTAGGTAACTGTAACAAAATTACACAGTTTATCAAATCTAGATAAACAGAAGTAGAGAAGATGGACAGTTCTTTTCTTGAAACACAGCCAGAATAATCATCTGTGCAGAGGAAAGAGACGTAGAACATGAAGAATAAAGCATGAATTTACACTGGAATTTAAAAACTTTCTCACTCTCAAAGAAGTGAGTTTCTGAAACAGCCAATGAGAACATAAGCAGAATAAATAAGTTGCAGTTGCTTTTACTGCAGTTGCATAGATTTGCTGAGCTTTTACCTTTGTATTTGTGTAATATAAATAGAAAGCATGGAAAAGGTTAAAAATGAAAATTTACAGGAATGTGCCTTATAATTTTTTTTTTAAACAAGCATGCTTTATTTCTTCAGAATGAGGAGTAACGTGGAAAAGCGTTATGTAAATATGCAGAGTTAAACACTAAGCCAGTAGCTGTTCTTTCCCTGGAAACCTGAAAAATGGCAAAATTAACATAAATATTACCTGCAGGAAAAATGTATTAATCTAGATTTACACAGCACCCTTTATTTCAAAGAATCTTTAAAATCTCTTTAGACCTTACCAAACTAATAGCCGGTGTGCGAACCTAACCATCCCAAGTGAGGTACACTCAGACTTAGGAAAGGTTCTCATGAAGATCCTGGTTTCTGTACCCATTTATTTATTTAGCCATGGGTTTACCTATGCTGCAGTACTCCCTGGGAACAATGGTCAATTGCTAGTCAATATATGGAAGTAGAAAACAAGGACCCAAAGACCTCAGAAGTCAAGGGAAGAGAGAGACTACTGGAGAACTGAAGGGGTTCCATCAGCCAGTATCAGGACAATGGCTGTTGGCACAAAGTATCAGTACCTAAACAAGCAAGATGTGATCCAAGGCAAAGGACATGAGTGCAGAAGCCCTCCTAGGCCAAACAAGGGAGCTGCAAATTAGGAGAGGTGCTAAGACTGTATGGAAATGAGAACGGGAATGGTGAACAAGGCAGGAAGTGAAAGGAAAAGTGTGAAGTCAAGTAATGTGAGAAGAAGGCAATAAAAAAGGGTATGGAAATGGAATCTGAATGTTTGTGGCTGGGAGAAGACAGCATGATTAAGATGAAAAGCAAGAAACAATCAAGCTTAAATTTCACAAAATATAGGGAAGCGGGGAGGAGAGAGGGATGAAGAGAAACAAATGGGATCAGTATGGGGAAGGAAGACAGATGGAGTCTTTAAAAGACTATCCAAGTATCAACTGTGAGACGTGTCAAAGAAATACGAGCACACTATGAATTTTTTTAAAACTGGGCAGCACAGTGAAGGTGCTCCTGTGCAGACCTGCTAGGAAGCTGTTTTTTCAAGCATAATTTTCTTGTCCATGACTGAATCATATTTTTCCAAGCTGAAGAGAAAAAAAACCCCAAGATGTTTTCTTGAGACTTTAACTGATGACAACATATTTACTGAACTTCTCACAAAAATCATCACATAAATATTTGACTCTGATTGTGATTTCAGCAAGTTTATTTCCAAGAGTTTGATTTATAGATAAAATTTCATGTACTGAGACTCCAAGCAAAACAACTAAACTGAGATTGAATGAGAGGCAAAGTTATTAGGCTTTGTTGTAATATATTATTTGCAGCTACTATTTTTTTTATTTTTTTTTTTTTAGGATATAAGTCACAGAAACTAAATGAAGCTGCAGAAGATCCTTTCAGTTTTAATGATTTGAATTTTGATATTGACTTTTGCTCCCCTGATAAATTCCTTGCTGTAGATTTTAGATATAAAGTCATGCAAAGCAATGCAAAATCTGAGTACTGATGAATTTATACATTTAAAGTAATATAAGACTATTCAGGAAAACATAAATGTAGAGTACAAGTTATAGTCTGATTTACGCGATTGCAAAATTCTGAGACTTTGTTTATAGCTGTGGAGTAAATTCCTGACTTATAAATGAGAACTGAATCAATTGAAACATTTCTAACTTTTTCCACGGTCATATTTTTAGAAAATGAACTGTTGGCCATAATGAGGAATGCAAGGAAATGAACAGGTTCCATCTTCCATCATTACAGAGCTGAGCTGTCTGCTTGGCAGATGAGCTCAGATTTTACTTGTCACTGAACTTGATGAAAATAAGTGTAAAATATATTAACTCTTTTGCTTTCTACATCTTTTGGATCAAAATCTCAATGCTTTAAAGTAGTCTTACTGAAATATTTTGAACCACAAGCCTGTAATACATGTCCTTGCTACTTGAAATCAGTTCTAATTCGAGTTGCAGCTGAAAGAAGTGTAATTTCAGGACTGTGGACTGGTGCAGCTGAGATGATAAACTGGCACCATACATGTTCTTTCTAGTGCATGAAAGCCAATGAAAGTTTTGTCTGGCTAAAGACATAGTATCCAACATGTCAGGACCTCATCCAGGCTTTGCTTTCACTGCATTTTGCACATTCTTTTTATGAGTTGCCACAGAGCATGTATGAGAACCTTATTTGTTTTTTAAGGACTGAAAAAAACTTTCAAACACTGTTAGTAAACAATATGTTTTCCTACTTCTTCAAGTCATCAAATTTTAATATAAATAAAATTTCTTGTAACTTGTAGGAAATAAAGGGTGATGATATGTAAGTTTTGCAGCTCCACCATATAGGAAGCAGTTAGTTAATATGAGAGATGAGAAGTTTTTACTCCATTGCTTGATGAAAAACAAGGGCAGGGGAAGTCCTTGTCCAGACATCGGACTGAACAATATTTGGGAAGCAAGCTCTACATAAAATAAATTGAATATACTAATGTACAAGCTTGGTAAAGGAATCCTAACTGTGTATATAAAATATTTCCTTGATGAATAGTCAGCAGCTCTGGTTTCTGTTTAAATTCCTCCCTCCGCAGTCATGCATCTAGGAAACCAGACTGGAAAAGATTCATTTCTGGCATTACCAGATTTACTGGAACAAACAGAAACACATTTACTGTGAAGAAACCCCTTCTGAAAGAGGCACTGATGCTGTCATGTCAGATGGGGCAGGCGCTGTTAGTCTGTGTCAGATCTTCCAAAGAAAGGGTGGCTGAAAAGGTCAGGATGCACTGAAGAAACATGATGTTTTGTTTTCCCAGAACATACCACCTGCTTAACATGAAAAATTACACCAAGCTTGAATATCAGACATGCACAAGTGGCAATGCTTGATCGTTTAGGCACAAACATCTGATATATGTGACCTGGAAATGTTCATCAGAGCTATTCCTGCCTTGAATTAACCCAGAGGATTATGCTCTCTACAGGGAAAATTAGGGCATAGAATGGCCTTGACTGGTGTAACTACAGTATCCTGACATGTCTGTCTCATTTTGCCAACCTATTTTAAAAAACAAGCAACACATCATCCAAGAAACTGCTTTTGTATTTAAGGGACTTTCTTCTCCTTATTAACCAAACAAAAGGGATGAAGTTTTATGAAAGATATCTAAATATATCTATTATTTGATAAACAAGTTCACTTTGTTGCTTGCAAAACAATAAACAACTGCTCATTGAATAAATGCTAGAGTAAAAGGAGGGTTTAACTAGGAATTGGTTTTGTGTGAAACTGTAGTTTTGATAGTGGAAAAAACAAATTCTTTGAATACACAGAAAAAATGAATCATTGGCATCTAAAGAAGAAAAAAATTTAGTTAGGTTATTGAAGACATTGTTAAATGCCACAGTTTATTACAAAACATGAAAGAAAACAAGCTTCAACAAACCACAGTAAAAGAGAGATAATAATATCTTACATTACAAACTTTTGGGAGAGTTCAGTTTCTGCTTCTTGGGAGCAAGTATTTCCTTCTCCAACTTTAACCTTCCAGTAGGACAAAGGTACTGCAAAAATAAGTTAGATAAGCAGCATTTAAACGGTACATAATTCCCTGAAAAAACATAGGAGGAGAAAGAGAGGAAATCTTGGTTCAACAGGAGACAACATCCCACCTCAATGTAACCTGCAGGCACTAGAATAGAAGATATTTTTGCTGTGCATACTTTCCCATAATTAAAATAATACCAATTAAGACAGACTGAACTAAAAGCCTTGAGCTTCTTGGATTTTCATAAAATGTAGTGGTAAGTGGCTCTAAATCCAAATGGAGACCAGTGAGGAGTTAGTTCATGTTCCTCAGGGGTAGGCACTGGGGCTGGCACTGTTTAACATCTCTGTTGGTGACATGGACAGTGGGACTGAGAGCAGCCTCAGCAAGTGTGCTGGTGACACTGAGCTGTGTGGTGCAGCCGACACGCTGGAGGGAAGGGATGCCATCAAAAGGGATCTTGACAGGCTGGAGAGGTGGGTCTGTGTGAACCTTGTGAAGATCAACAGGGTCAAGTGCAAGGTCCTGCTGGGTCAGGGCAATCCCAAACACAGGTACAGGCTGGGTGGAGAATGGGTTGAAAGCAGCCTTGAGGAGAAGCACTTGGGGGCATTGAGTGACAAGAAGCTCAGAATGACCTGGCAGTGCCCATTTGCAGCCTGAAGAGACAACCACATTCTGGGCTGCATCAAAAGAAGTGTAGCCAGCAGGTCGAGGGAGATGATTTTCCCATTCAGCTGCTCTCATTAGACTCAACCTGAAGTAGTGTGTCTCACGCTGGGGCTCTTAACATAAGGACAACACAGATTTGCTGGAGCATGTCCAGAGAAGGGTCATGAAGATGGTGTGTACTGAAAGACCTCTCATATAAAAACAGGCTGAGAGACATGGGTTCATCCAGCCTGGAGAAAGGGAGGTTGAGGGGAAACCTTACTGCTGACACCTTACTTCCAATACCTGAAAAATGATACAAGAAATCTGGAGTGGGACTTTTTACATTGGCCTGTATGCATAGGACAAGGGGTTATGGTTTTAAACTGAAGGAGGGTGGGTTTAGATTGGATACTAGACAGAAATTCCTTATTGTCAGGGTGGTGAGATACAGGCACCCAGAGACATTGTGGATGTTCCATCCCTGGCAGTGTTTGAGGGCAGGTTGGACAGGGCAGCATGGTCTAGTGGAAGGGGCTGGGAACTAGATGATCTTTAAGATCCCTTCTGACCCATGCATTTCTAGGAGTATATGTATTTCAGTATGAAGCAAATTTTAGTCATGAATGGGACCAGCAGCTATTTGAAATCTACACAGAATAAAGGAGTGAATTTTAAAAATATGTATTCATTAAAGTTTATATCTCAAAGACACCATTTTTATAGTCCTTATTTCCATATCATTGTTAGCCTCCATTGAGCAATGCACTGGAGGTTATGTAAATGCCACTATCATATAGAAACCAGAGGTATGTATATAGATTTTTTATAAGATGCTCGTTACCATATATTTATAGCAAGGTCACTTACATTTCCAAGACATAAAGGACAAATGTATGGAAAAGTCAAGACAAAAGTTTATTGAATTACCTTAATCCTTTCAATTCTATTCATTTTAGCTTTTGATCAAGTAGAAGCAAAAAGTTGGACTAACTTTCAACTCTGGTCCACTCTGACAATATCTGGAGTACGATCTCATATAAGAGCAGATGTTTTATAGTTTTTATTATCTTCTCGTATTTTTGTACCCAATGACCAGTTAGAACTAACAGCCATTTTACTGATCTGTGTTCCAGACATTTTTGTTTTTGTCTTTTTACAACATGAAGAGAAGCAGCCAAATCTATAAAAAGCCTATAACAAACTACTATTCCATGCCATTTTCTAAGATCATCTGGATTTCTCCCATTAATAGTGTATCTCAAACATTCCAAAACAATGGAAAAGGTCCTACCTCTAATCAGAAATTATTTTAGTTCTCTCATCTGGAGAATGGATTGAAGTATCTCAGAAGCTCTCAGCTTCTATACTGTAGAATGGATAGCTATTTTAATGCATGTTCTGTTGAACAAGTCAAAAAATACTTCATCTGGTACATGGGGATACTTATGTTTTGTTTCTTAACAAACAGTAATAGCTTCTATGTTTTTTTTTTACTGTTGGCTTGGATAATACTTCTGGGCACAAGGTAATTTTTTATCTATTTACTATACTGTAGCTCAGAAGCAACATGACAATAGTAGCAATTTCTCAGTTGTTTTACTCCTCATTAGTATTGTAACACTTCAGTAATGTTCTCATGTTCCCTGGATCAGCTGACTATGGGAAAATAATTTACTCTTTAATACTCTCAATAGAACTGATCTGACATGTCAGTTCTCTTTAGATTTAAAGATGATGCTGCCAAAATCTATTCTACAGTGGGCCTGCTCTGAGTACAATGGGCTAGATGAATTCCAGACTTCTTTTCCAGACTATATATTCATATATTCAGAGAGACTATATGTCTCTCTGTTCATCTTACAGTTACATGCCTGAGTACTTATGGTGTGTGTAGTTCCACCTTTAAGAAACCCTTTGGAACTACTTTCAAACCTAGAACAATTTCCAGTGTTATTGTTCCTGTAATGCCACTTGTTTGCTGTCTCAATTATACTAAGAATATGGAACAATCTTGCTGTCACAAGAAAATACAAAATGAAGCAGCACTTCTCATGGTGATTTCACTTTATTCAATAAAAATAGTGTCTAGTGAGATCTTTGAAATCTATCAAGAGATAAATTGAGAGACAGAGATGACACAATTTATTACTCAGTTACTTTGGTTTCCTACAGAATTAAGATGTTCTATTAGAGTTACCATGCAGTTTCTGCAAAACAGCATGCAGTATTTTATCTTTTCAAATAATTACCTTACATTCTTTTTTCCTACTCTAAAAATGGAGACTATGAAAAGAAAATTAATGAAAAGTGTTTAATCGGGATTTGTGCTGTTATTTTGTAAAAGATTATGGCAGAGGCTACACCCTAAGGATGTATCAGTCTTTTTAATTATATGCTAGTGGTAATATTTCTGTGAGTTTCTAAAACAGAGAAAACACGTGAGACTCTTCTGCTATAAAGGAGTATGTGTTAACTCTTTGCCATTCTATTAAGAAATTATAAACTACATGAATTTCTACCAATGAAAAGAGAGACGGCAGAGATGACCTAACCTGGCTTCTATTCTCATAATTAAGTAAATAAAAAAATATCACCTCCCTAATGACTCTTTTTGGTCTGTCAATCTAAACAGAATTTAACAATAGAGGAGTATTTGATTGCTTAAGTTGTCAGGTTAGTGAAACTCAGGCCATTCGTGACCTACTGTCCTACCTTCTTAGAGGAAACCCAGCGTAACTAGAAATTGTGTATAAAAATCCAGCCTGATGAAAATGAGTGTGAAATGCATACTTTAATCCCAGGAGTAAGAATAATTTTCCTCAAAATATGGACAAAGCCGAAATAGGAACTATAATCTCTACAGTCATAGAGATGTTTTATGTGTTTATGTATATTATATTTTAATACATTGCTGTTGACCAAAACCCCAATGGATTTTTTTATTTGTGTTTGGACACATAGACATCCTTTGTCCAATGTGGAATATGTCTGGCTTCCAGTCAAATTATGAGGAACTGACAACATACCTGACCAGGTAAAAAAAAAAAAGCTAATATCTGCATATCTGAACATTCATTGAAGTTTTAACCCTAGGTCAGGTATTGGGTCATAGTTTGTATAAGCAGAGAATACTGTGTACTGATTCTGTGGCAAAGTAAAAGCATCTAAAATGTCATATCTCCTTTCAGCTATACCCTATACACAGAAAAGCAAAACCCACATGTATACAGTCACTAACATACATCTATGTATAAGCATAGGAAATAAATGTACATAAAGGTGTGTAGGATTTCCATGAGTACATCTGTACTGCCAATTTCTTCCCTAAGTAATACATTTTGTTAAGACTTGAAGAAAACTGCTATCCCAATTAAACTATTATTTCTCAACCATAATAAGATTTGCTGTATTTGAACATTCACTAGGCAAATGTGGGCTCTTTTTGTGTTTGGTTTTTTGTTTGTTTGTGAGGGTTGTTTTTTTGTTTGGTTTCGTTTTGTTTTTTTGGTTTGGTTCAGTGGGTATTTTTTTGTTTTGGTTTTTGTTATTGTTATTATTTTTGTTTTGGGGTGGGGTTTTTTGGGGTGTTTTGTGTGTGTCTATGTCTGTGTGTCTGTGTGTGTGTAATTCAAAAGCAATGGAGGGAACACTTGAACTTGACACAAACTTAGAAGTTGCAGAGTAAAGAAACAAAGTCATCCTACTCTTCAACAGGCAGCTGTCGTGGGAACCCACTTCAGTGTGTATGGCTCTGCTCTGCTATCCTATGCATATATACTGGTTGTCAAATTCATAATTAAAGATGAATTCATGCAGAGATGATGATGGAGTACTATGTTTTTTAATAGTGAATCTGATCTTTTCAGACTTAGGAACTTAGGAATCTACTTACTATAAAACAAAAACCATGAAGACTGAATACAAACCTCCCATCATGGTAAGGAACAATATGCTAGAAGTCCATGCCCCATGAGATGAGAAAGGAGTAATGCGTGTGTCTGGCTCACTAACCACTGCTTTTGAGTATGATCTTGATCCATAAAATGTCTCTGTGGATCATACCATTGCTGAAAAGGACAGAAAAACTTGGGTTTGCCAATAGCTCTCTGTGTCCCAGGTGGTACACCAGCTGCTGCAAATGCTTGTTCTTGAAAGGTGTCAAATCTTCCAAAAATTTCAAAGATTATTTAGATTTACACACGTGATTAACACATGGAAGTTAATACACTGGTTTCTTTGGGCTCAAGTGTACAGCATCAACAGTAACAAGGCCTGAATAAGCTGGTGGAAGCCACTTTTGTAAGACCTTGAAAATTTATTTGCATTTATTGGACCATTTTCCTAATATAGCTGCTTAAGAGCAGCCTCAAAATTTTACATGTCTTGTTAACTTAATCTACCCATTTACCAGTATAGGTATTTATTTAAAAAACCCGAACAAACTCCAAAGTTAAATGTTTATGTTTCTTTTCTCACTGTCAAACCATGTCCACATTCTGAACGGATTGTAACTGGGTCTCAGAAGCAAATTTGTAGTCCTTCTTCACTATTGACTGTCTGTCACTGGGCGTTTACATGCATACTTTATTACCTTGACTGTTTTAACAGCACACCAGTAAAATTTTGCTCTTTAAACCAATCATTGCTTATCATTCTGATCACCTAGATAACTCTAAGAAGAAATCATGACTGTTGCTAGATTCAAATATATCAAAATTATTTCAGCAACACATATCAGCTACAGTGGGGTCAAAAGACAGCACTAGTTTATATGCAAAAAGCAAACAGAAATAGATATGCAAAACCTGATCTCTTATTTAGAGGATTTAATATAACTGAAACAATTTATCATCTACCCCCCTAACTGAGAAGCCAATCTCTGTTCTGAAGAAACCCAGATTGCTTTGTTAAAGAAACTTATGCAATTGCTGACGTGTGACTTTAGCCAATAGCTTCCTGCTGAATAAATGCTGAGGGCATTCCTGACATTCCTCGGGGGAGGTTCCTGGCCAAGCTTTGGCGGCTGTGTCCATCCCAGCTCTGTGCTGAACACTGAGCTGAACCCCTGCAGAAGCCAGCTTGTGTCAGCACACGCCGGAATTTCCAGACTTATATGGACAAAAACACTCCTATGTGAACAGGGTGTTCCCCACCCCCACGCACAAACCAGGACCAGAACGTGCTGAGGTCTCATGTCATAGAGTCCCAATGAGGCAATCACATGAATCCAGAGCTTTAGTTTGGTACCTACGTCACCAAGGCAGGGTGGATGCCTTTTTCCCTTCTCTGTTTTTATTTTTGTTTCATTTAGTTTTGGTCCTTTAAAAATAAAATAGAGTGGAATTTCTTTAAATAAGGTGGAACTTATCCCAGAATTTTGAGCATTTTCTTATTTTTTCTAAGCTTTTGACAGAAATATTCTGGATCTGCAATAAAGTTTATTTTCTCTCAGCAAACTGTCTGTTAAATAACTTGTGTTATTTAACAACTTATACGTTCTTCAAAATGCTCTACCTTTGTAAGTCTGATTTAAATGGCATCAGAAAAAAATAAGCATTGATTTTACACCTTCATCTCACATGTCTATGAAATTCTACAGTTTTCACTAAATTCCTAACTAGTCATAAACATATTTTTATTACTTCTTTTGGCTTAGAAAAGTGAACATTCCCATTCAGAGTCACTGGTAAATTTTCTTTGGAGGATAGAAGTATCAAATGTGCATGAAAAGCTCTTTATCAACAGAGCATTTTTGGCAGCTAGTTATAAATGTGTAGACACCCTTTTCTTCAACAAGTACTGACTACCCATTTCCTTCATTCCCTCCCAAAAGTCCTGCCCACTCTGAAAGTGGATTTATGCCACTCTGAATAAGGAAGGACTCAAATAATAAAATACTTCCTTCCTGCCTCTCTTTCACGTTTTGCTATCTCCACCTCTGAGTGTTGTTTTCAGTCGTATTTTGTTTGTATAGGACTTACCTTGCTATTTATGCTCTTTCCCTAGTTTTCACAGATAGTATTTGTGCTGAAGACCTTGGTCTTCTACCATTTCCTTGGTCTTCTTCCAGGGATTTAACTGTTCTTTGTTTTTCTCAGTAACAACGAGTATTTGCATTCAAGCTAGCGTATATACATAAATTGCCACTCCTCTTTTACATTATCAGGAGGCCCTTGGGACCTCTTGAATTATCTTGCATACATGGCATATGCAGGACCAACAGTGTGTAAGTATAGTATTATACTGAATGTTACTAGAATGGTTTGCTGCTTATGTGATTCCAGTCAAAATGTCAAGTAAAGAAAATAAAGTGTTCCAGCATGGACCAAGCCTTGTCAAATTGGAAGACATGCTACAAATACTAATTTTTCTCAAAACATGTCCTGGCACTATTTGCCTCAAGCCATTGTTTATATGTAGAAGCATCCAGCTGCATTCACATATTAGCAAAAGGAGAATCAAGGGGTTTACATAGCATACAAAAATTTGTAAATTACCCATAAAAGTATATCATTAACCTGGCCTATTTCTTTTTCTGTGTTCCTTATGAATGGGTCATAAAGAGAGTCTGTTAGGTTTGACGAGAAGTAAGCCAGAAACATAGCAATAAGGTATATATAAAAAAAGCTATGAGAAATAGATACAAGTTTTCCAAGTAAAATACCCAGAAATAGTCCAGATGCCTTTGACAAAATAAGGCTTTAAAACATTGAGCTTTTTTCCATCACAAAGTTTTTAAGAACATTAATTTAAATTAAAAATCAGAAAAATCTATATGCACAAGGGTATAATAATAGATTAATTTGTCTATTTAGCCATACACAAAAAATGCCATTTTTTTGTCTGTTCCTGAACTTGTCCCAGCTCTAAATTCTGAGGCAGAGATCTTCTGCTTGCTTTATGTTTATTATTATTTAGCATAGTGGGCCAATGACTAAGATCAGGAGCCCCTAGGAAGAGCAGCAGTAAAATTAGTATTTTAAATAGGGAGAGACAAATGAAATAATGTTTTCATTTACTATATTTTATTTTCTTTTATCTAGGTATAGCTACGCATGATTCTCTATAATGTCCAGCACAAATGTGTGTAACAAAACATCCACCAAGATATTGAAGGAGAAAGGCCTTTTCACTGAAGTGCTCCCTTATCTAAGGTCAATAATGTGGATATCTAAGAGTGAAATCGGGATAAAAAAACCCCTTGGATTCACATCAGAAATATAGAACATCCATCAGAGATTAAGTCAAACCCAGCAGAACATCCAACAATTGCTTTTGAATTACATACTGTTCTAAAAACTTGAACCTTCCTTATGGAAAAATGTTAGGAATTATTGTAAATTAGCTAATGTCCTGGTAAGTCTATTTTTTATTGAGACCTCAGATGACATTAAAACTAAAAATGTTCTCTGTAGCCAGAAACTATAACTTGCTATTTGAGCATTTTGAAGTACTTTTGATTAAATAAAATTTCATCAAATGTCCTATTTCATGAGATCCCACTTTCAACGTCAATCATTTTTGTGACAACTTTGGCCTGACAAAAAATGCCATCAGTGCTGTCTTGCCTTCCATTACTCAGTATAACCGCTCTGCTGTTTGCAATCTGTTGCTATGTCATGGATGCTTCTAAACTGCTGTAGAGCTAACACATATATTTCCTGTGTGTATTTTCTGGTTCAGCCAGAGGAGTTTCTTTGAAGCTTTAACGCATTTTGATTTTCTATACACTCCTGGCACATTTGGTTGATGGGCATTCCTGTGAATATTCCACAGAAGGTTTCAGAGAATTTCACTGTGTCAGAGAAATGGCATAGGTAGCAGAGAGAATCGGTGACAATCTCGGGCAAGCAGAGCTGACACAATAACAAACATGGTAATACTCCATCCCTATTTGTGAGCATAATCAATAACGGATCTGTAAACTTGGCATGAGAAATTGGTTACTGTTCTTTTCCTGTATGTTTTTATCTGTAGCAACTCTATCAAAACATAAAGGAAGAAAAATCCATGACCTTACAATTCCGGGGTCTCCAGCCATCTGAAAATTTAAAACAGTTTTTAAATCAGTAAAATAGGAAGATGATAACACATGAGACTTTAAACAACTAAAAAACTGATGTGAAATATTTTGCCACCATATCAATCTGATTTAATTCTGTTCTCCTATATCCTCCATATAAGCAATTTGCCCACAGTTCAGAAGAGTGTTACTGGTGCAAAACTAGGGCAGATTACTTTTGGCAGCAAATGGCTTTCTCCCCATCCCCCATTGCATTCTATGGGAAAGCTGACAATAGGTAACATGCTGATGGGAAGGTCTTGCAGGGGGTGCTGAGGGGTGAACAATGAAAAGTTCCTGCAGGAGGTACCATTCAACAATGAAATCCATAGAGCAGAAATCCTCCTGTGTGATGAGAAGAACTTCAAAGGATTTTGCATAGTGGGAGTGGTTTCACAGGACCTGATTCATGGATCCACATGAGGCTTGCTATCAATGACCAAAAAAACCACATACTCACCTGAGTGCCTGTTCTTAAGATCCTGTTTTTAATTTTTACATCTATCCATCTGCAGGAGCTTATTCCTATACTTTTCTTTTGGCTTCTTTTGTGGTTGTGTACAAATTTGTAAGGAAACATGGCTGCATGTCATTTCAGGTGTCTTTCCAGGCTGCAGTGTCTGCAGGGCCTGAGGCAGGCACACTAATAAGCTCATGATATATTATTCCATACTAATGCCAGATATTTTTACAGAGCAAGATGAAAATACTCCTGTTAGACGTGAGCTGTCTTTCTAATAGGATTTTGGAGAAAAGAAATAGGCATACTTCTTTTGCAAGAGTTGCAATTCAAACAGGAGAACTGTAGTATTTCTTGGAGGGAAAAAAATGTAATAGGAAAACCTTGAGATGTGTAGCCAAAACTAGAACTGTATTTTTAAAGTAGATTTACTCCCAAGATTGATGTAAATTTAATTTTTAAAAATCTTAGCTCATATGAAATTATTTATTTTCAGCTTTGGAAAGTTAAAAATAAGGAAGCTTGAACAAAAAGAAAAAATTCAAATCCACCTGACTGCAATCTTACATCAGTCTGTTCCTCAGTTTGGCAGATCAAAGGGTAACTTAGGAGTTGTGTAAAATAAGTGTGAGTTCAAATCAATGCAAAATGCAGGGTAGCCACTAATTTTTTAAACAAGTCTGAACACAAGGTGTTTAGACCTTGACACATATTTCCTTCTCCCACTGGTCCTTATAAGACAGGTTTTTTAATTACTTGTATGTAGATAGGTGCATAGTAAAGTTTTTGAAAAAAAAAATCTCCTTATTGATTCTAAATAGTTGCAATAATTGATTATAAATAAGCATGATCACCTATGTTTCCTACAAAGTATATAGAAATTACTTTCTTGTTCCAGAAACATTTCTGATTATCATGAAGGTCACATAAAAGTAGAGAAGAGATTTCTGTACACGCCATTTTCATTCCTAAAACCTTCATCTTCTGCAGATTACTGTTGAACCTGATATGACAGAATGCCAAACAATGGACAACTGTGTGAAGAGGGGATGTTTCTCATGCCTTAACCTATCCTCACTGGCATTTACATTCAATTAATGGATTGTGGAGTACCAGTCATCCCTAATGACTAACTGAGACTTAAGAGCTTTTAAATTTAGTATTTCAAGGAATATAAAGGCCAGCTGAAGCAAGGTTCCTCTCAGAAACAGGGCAGAAGCTCTTAACAGCAAAAACAACTGGCCACAGTTTTAACCATCAGGTGGAGTCTTCTGTGCAAGAAGTCCTGCCCTTGTGAAACACAGGCTCTGATTCAATGCAGGTTTTGGGGCTTAATGCAGAAATGGCTGGGTGAAACTGTGTGGCCTGAGCTATGCAGGAGGTCAGACATCCTGTCCAGAACAGACTCTTCTGGGAAGGAAATTTATAAAAATAGCAACAGAAATATGTAACCCAATGAGTGTATCAAGAATTTATTTAGGACTTGGGTTCAAAATTCGAATGTACTTTCCCCCCACATATTCCTAAAGCCATTTATAACAGGCCAGCTTCTCATGACTACTTAAATTTAGAGTTTTTCTGCCTGGTTGTTACTGGTCACATTTTTAGGCTTTGCATTGCATTTGAAATAACCTGAGTAATTTCATGTTCATGTTTACCACTCTAGTCCTTATTTTATGAGGTTTTTCCATGAGTCTGAAATGATAAATGTCCTTTCCTCCTCTCTGCTGAAAAGTCACAACCACAAGTCATCCATCACAGCTCAAATTTGTCCCTTAAAATTTTATCAGATTGCTCACAGAAGAGATATTTCCAAGCTAGAAGTTAAAGCTCAATTTTTCTTTAGTTCTCAGAGGAGATGAAAAGAGCTTGCCTTTCCTCCACAAAAATTATTTCCATCTTTTCCTTCAAATTCTGCACAGAAAATTAACTGAAAGAAAAATCTTTTCATTCCTGGCACTGCAAACACTTGCAGTTCCTTTTAGGTTTTTTTGTATGCTTTTTATACTGGAAAGAAGCGACTTGAGAAGGAAAAGGATATGTTGTGGTTGTGTCCATCATCTCTCTCCCTCATGCACAGTTCACCAGTTTCAAGCTTCAAAAAAAAAAAATAAAAGTTCATGCACAGAATGCATGAAACTAATATCAAGCACTATGTCCAGAAACGTTCTTTAAAGAACTCAGTACATTCAGCTCTATGTTGTATATTATCCTCCATTTTACTCTGAATTATGAACAGTCTCAAATCTGACTGAGATGTGTCATCTGCAGCATCACTCTTCCCATGTGTAATAAACTTTCTCCTTCAGCTTTCTGCAGATAGGAGCAGCCCAGCAGTGCCAGGCTATGACATCTCTGCTACCTGGCCAGCAGAGCACCTCCAGCTTTCCCGTACTTTGGCAGTGCTGTGGCACTCACTTCCAGCATGGTGAGAACATGAGTAAGGTTTGCAGTTCAATCTTTTGGTTTCTACATCTTCATATTTAGTTATTAGTTTTGAAGGGAAAAATAATTTGATGTGTGCAGCTGGCAGTAGAGTTTTTCCCAAATGTTTGTGAGGATCCCATTTCTCACAGATGTTTCTGCCAAGAAAGAAACTTTTTTTTTAAAGAAAATAATAATTGTCAGCAGTCATTTTCTGCCTAAAGTATTTCTCCATTCAAATGCTAACTGTGCTGTAAACAAGGAAGACTTATTAAAAATACTTTTTTCAAGTAGGAGAAGAAGGCAAAGAGGCCCAATATGTGGAATTGAAAAGATTCATCCAACAGCTGTACAGGTAACTACAAAACTATCTTGCAAAACATCAGGAAGGAAGGAAGGCAGGAAGGCAGGAAGGCAGGAAGGCAGGAAGGCAGGAAGGAAGGAAGGAAGGAAGGAAGGAAGGAAGGGCAGACACCTTTCCATGTAGAGGGTCTGTTGCCTTTCATCATCAGCTGCAATAGTGCAATAGTGGGAAATTACAAAGCTGTGTGTCCAAGACCAAAGCCTGAGCCTTTATTAAGCAGGCAAGCCAATATTAACATATTTATTCTCAGAGACCCATAAATGGTTGTATCATGCCTACTCTTTTTTGTGCATTCTTTCATAGTTGTTTTTTTTAACTGATAGGCAGAAAAAGTGTTTCCTTAAGGAAAGATCAGCCAGGATGGTGAACAATACATTTTTATTTCTCTGACTGCATTAATAAACAAGAACTGTAAGTATCTATATATGTCTGAGGAAAAGTCTTCTGTTGCAACTACTGATGAGAGCTGCTGACAGTGAAACTGATGCAGGGTATTGTGCAGGCCCTGGCATTAGGAATAGGAGGGAAGCACTCAGCAGAGCCTGCTTCCAGTAGGTTGAAAGGATAAAGCAGGTTTCCTCCTGAATGAACAACTGTCAATGGTCACACAAAGTGAAAGGAAGTCAGAAACCAGAGCAGCATGACCTGTTGGGGTTAACTACAAAAGCTAATTTAGAAGCTCCTGCTGCTGCCAAAATTATGAGGACAAAGAATTTGGCTTACAGACACTTTCTTTCTCTTCCTTTGTAACTGAATAACTTCAAGGTGATGTAGATTATAAATCTGCTAGAAAAATATAGAAGCCTGCAGTTTGTTTTTCATAAACAGATCTGATACAATTACTGGTAGCAGATATGAAATTGAGCTAGAAGCTATGAAGCCCTAGGCCAACCTCCTGGAAATTTAGCGTGTGTTTGGGAGTGAAGGTTTTGGTTGGACTTTCCCCTAACGGGCAGACAGAATTTGCTAAGTCTGAGTCCAATTCCATGTTTTTCTTTGTTTTCATTGTTATGATAGTCATGGCTACTGCTGCAAAATTAGGCCATTAAAAAAAAGGCAAGCAGCCATGCCAAATGGTTCCTATTTGAGCTAAACTCCTTGGGCTCAGCAATAGACAGAAAGGTACCTATTTAGGACATGTGTTTTCTGCTTATTTCTGCCCTTGACTTGTTTTGGATGATACAGTGAGTTGACAGATGAAATTTCCTTCCTAGGGGAAAAGGCTGATATTTTCCAAACTATTTTCATCCCAAATTGGCATTTTCAGAGACCAATATGTTTAGGAAAAAAAATCAGTTCAGAAATGTCAAAATATATTTTTTTAAATCAAATCCAAATATTCCACATTTCCCAAACCATTTTAAGTTTGCTCACACATGAACTGGAGTCATGCTGCCTTCCCAGGGAGTGTCAAAGGCATTATATGTATATTTATACCTATTCAATAAATATCTCATCAGATTTTGAGCTAATGGAAAGCTGCTCGGAAACTGGAATCAGGATGGGAGACTTGCACCTGTGCTAAACATGCCAAGAACTGATCAGGATCTATATCCTGGACCAGCACTGATAGATCCTCACGATGTGAAGATCCCAAAGCAACCTAGCTCAATTAGTGTGGCACAGAACCCACAAAATCTTGACTCTTCTTCTCAGCCAAACAGTGCAAAAATTCCCTGTGACTTTCATCTGTTGCTGCAAAGCATCTATGGTCCACAAGACAAAATCGCAATCAAAAAGTCAGCAGCTGGTCAACCTTACCATAGACCTACTAATATAAGTTGCACCAGTACTGGCAGAGCTAAAGAGTAGGAATTAAATGGTCTCTCAGGATCTGTGGAAATGAGGGATGGTATTATTCAGAGGCAGGAGGGAAGGCAGAAATAATCAGAGCTTGTCTCCAGAAGAATTTATGGTATTTTCTACAGATTTCACACTTGTCCTTTAGTCTGAACTGTCCTTTTAGGAGCATTAACTGTTATGTTTTGACTAAAACATGAAGAATTTTCCTTTCTTGCTCATTTCCCCACCTTTTAAAAGACATTGTGTAAGTGCAGTGTTCTCATAAGAGCATTTAAATGCAAGAAAAGTATAACTATGTTGTCTTGCAGACTTCATTAAATTGTGCTTAGAACTCATTTGCTTTGTTGCCCCAAATGATGGAATCAAATCTTGCTCTAGGGATTTTTTATATGTCCCAGAGCATTCATAACTCACTGAGTTCAGCCATCTACAAGTTTTTAATTACAGACTGCCTGTTTCATGTAAAAAAAAATGTCTGCCAGCAGTCTTTTGGCATAGTAACGTATGGACTTTTTAGATCTGCTCAATGAGCACCAGCAGCAGAAACAGGGAAAATTACTTCCCCAGAGTTACTTGAATATATAAGTTTCTGGTTCTTGGCATGACCAGGTATTTTATGCTGGAACTGTAATAAGTTTTGCATTGAAATTTATTGTTTTCCCTACTTCTCCAGCCAGAAATGTATGTACATTTAAGAGTACATACAATATGAAAATTAAACTCACAAGACAACGTTGCCCAAGGTGTGAACTCAAATTTTGTCCAGAAAGAGAGAGCATCTAGGCTTTTAGAATACAGATCATCAATATGCTACTATGTGAAGATGAATCTCACAATTTATAGGCTAAAACCATAAAAATGCCCTGCATTGTTTCATCCCTGAACTAACTATTTTGAATATTTGAATTGACTAGAGGCTGGAGGTTTCTTAATATTCACATGTCTAAACTGGTTTTTTTATCATCATAGATTTCTGTGCAAAATCTTGTCTTGCAGTAAAATGCTGAATTTCTCTGATGGAGTGCTTTTAAAGCTAAACCTGAAGATTTGGGGTGAAAAAGACAGATATTTATCTTTCTTTCTTTCTTTTTTCCTTTTTTTTTTTAATTTGGAAATGTCTTGAGTCCTGGGATTTCTTATATAATACCTTATCTCCCCTCTCTGCACCTTTAACACTCATGGCTGCTGAGAAAAGCAGTTTCCTTTGAATTTCCATTTCTGAAGAAAAAATTCTGCTATTCTTAACTGCTGAAGTTTGAGTCCCTGTATCAAGGCAGTATACCATATTGCAACCTCTAAGGCTCCTCTACATGAGATGTCACTGCCTCACCCCAGCCAAGGACCATGTGTAATCATTTTTTGGCAGACATTAGATAGACCAAAATATGTGAAGACCTACTCTGGAGAGTGATGCTATCTCACCTCTTTCTGGAAAACAGAATACAAAATTGAATCTGGCAGAACTTAAAGAAAAAAGGCCAAAGTGTTTCAGTACCTGAGGACTAGGTGAGCAAGAATTTTGTACTGCAAGTGGAAGCATAATTGGGCAGGTGAGGAGAAGGCTTTCCTAAAGATCCAAGGGCAAGCACAGTGAGCCTGAGTGAGGCACCACCAAGAAGGAGTCATTTCCACCATCTCTCCATTTCAGCACATTAACATGGATCAGTCAATGGGAACATTTGCATTTTGGGTTCCCAGATCCTGCTCCTCGCTGACCACATGAGGGCCCATGTCATGCCTGTGAGGGATGTTGGCACTGAGGGCAAATGTCCAGGAGGCCCAGAGGCAGCGGGAGCTCTGAGGAAGGCCTCCTTCGCTGCTGTGGGGGTGCCCCAGGTGAAAGGACAGCCCTGGGTCTCTTGCATCCCCATTCACTCTCTTCCAGCAGCTGGGCTCCCACGATGTGCCGAGATGGGTCACAATCTTTGGGTGGCAGTGATCAGCCACAGGGCTCTGGGTGGCATGTGCTGGGGGCACTGGGCTGAGGGAGCCAGCGTCCCCTCCATGGCCCCTGGCAGAAATGCAGGAAAGTTCTCATAGTGAGCAGGGAGTTATGCAGTTTCACACCTAAGCCCTGAGCCAAAAGGGTGGAAGTGGCATTTTCAGGTTCTCACCAGCCAACCAGCTGGAAGGCCAAGGGTCACCTGTGAGAGAGGCTGAGGGTGAGATATTCTCCTCTGGCAGCTCCCACTGTGGGCCTTGTTTGCTCCTCTCTAGGCCCTGGCTGTGCTCCAAGGTACCTTGAAGTACACAAGTCCTTGAAGCGTGAGCTCATTTGTTGTCATTTCCACTTCTGGGAAAAAAAGGTCATAAGAAGAGATCATTAAATGTGCAGTATTCATACAGCATGGCCGCTAACACAACAGGAATCTTGCAGTGTTATCATATCCAGGAAAACAGCAGCAGACTACATAGTTTCAAAATACCACCCAGAAACTCTTGTTTGGAAAGGACAACTCATAGCATCAAAGCCTAAATATATTTGCCAAACCATACTTTACCCTACTGCCAGGACACCAAATTTATCCCCTTAAGCAACAATCCACTAAGCAACATGGTGACTGCTTCTGCAAACTGGCCATGGGTTTGCTTCACAGAGGTTAGGAATACAAAAAAAGCCCTATACATATTAATGTTTGGTGAGAAAGTTGAGGGGCGTTCCATATGAAATCAGCCTAGGGATAATTTGTTAGTTAGTAAGCCTCAAAGAAAGAATATGACAAAACCAATATAATGGATAATTGTAAGGTCAAAGGAAATTAATGAAACTTTAAAAGGTTTAGATTAGTACTTTCAGAACAGAAATAAATGAGACATAAATGTCTAATAGAAATCTCATTGAGGAAACAAGTTACAATGTGAGGCATATACTCATACTTAAAAAAATTTAAGTGAATGCCCTGGTTTCTATCTTGCTTATTCAGACTGTCCTCATCTGCAGTCTTTTATATGGCAGGGTATGTGGAATAACTTCCTTCAGTATCTGCCAGGAGGGAAAGGGATGGAGTAGCTCTTCCCTAACTGTTCTTCTGAACCAGTCACAAAGCAAAGTCATCTCTTCACTTCTGAAAGCCCTTTAATAACACACTCTGCATACCAAAACACAGCTCTCCAATCCACAGCCTGGCCCATCAAATTTCTGACATGGCATGCATCCAAGTCAGCTCTTGTCATAATTGTAATCACAGTATCCACTGACACTCTGACTGTGTGCATGGCTATGTGTATGTACAGGTCCTGATCTGAGGACTGTGATATGCCTGACATAGCCCTACAACCAATGCGTGCATTGTGTTTGCCAGAAACTCTTGGTGGGAGACAGAGGGACAAGTCATGGAAGCAGTTTGCTTTTGTAATGTTATTTTTCTTCTTTTATTTCTTCCCAGAAATGCATTTTGTACTCTGCATGCATCTTTCAGTACTCGTCCTAGGACTCCTGAAAGCAAAAATCGGGAATGTCAAAACTTGATAAGGGGCTAAAATAAACAATCAAAAAAACCCCCAACAACAAACTGTATGCAAAATAGATACTTCAAATATATCGCAGATACATGTTTTATACACACACATCAGTATGTGCATTTATGTCACATATGAAAATATACGTGTACACATGAAGACACGGTGTTTGAAATGTGCATGCACACAGGCAAAAATCCTCCAAAACCACACCAAAATAATAATCTTGGTCAAAGAGGGAGTTGATTGGTTTTGCCTTTTAATATTTTACCATCTGAACTTAGGGGATAATAGTAAGCATATGTTATTTTGGAGTTTAATCATCTAAGACTTTCTTACAAGTACTTTGACTCCTGGTATCTATTGGGGAGTGCTTTTCCATGTAAACTTCTACGAATTGCACGCATGCGAGCTTGCACATGGAACTAATCTCTTCTAGGTATAATTAAAAATGTTCTTACAGATCACCAGGTCCTAAAGCAAAACTCACTGGTTTTTTTTCCCTTTGACTTCCTTTACTCTGATAGATCTTAACTACCATGTTTTGCATCTGATAACCTGAAAGGGCATTGCTTAGTATAAGGGTGAAATCATGTTATTTGTGCTTTGATGGCTATTACTGATTCTCCTATGGGAGCATAACATTCTATATAGAGAACTCATAAATTTATGCCCCTTTTATTTATAACCTGTTCACTTGCAGGACATAGGATTCAGATTTATGAGGACCAGGAAAGAGAGGGTTGTTGTTGTTACTCCTATTCCTAGCCAGAAATGAGAGTGCCTGCAGATTTAATGGCTCTAACCAACAAAAGAAATTTTTTCTCATAATATTTCTGTATCTGCTCTTCAGAGGAGATAGCTAAAGTTTAAATGATTTTCAGCTCATACGCACATAGACTTTAAGGAGACATCACGCTACAGCTGTGAGTCTGGAAAGTCTTACAAATTCCGAATCACAGTTTTGTGTATTCAATAACACAGAATAGTCCAAATTTAAAGTGTAGCAGTTGAAATGCTGCTATATACATATAAGAGGTTATAACTGGTCTCAGCAGTTATATGGCAAAGAAATAATAAGGTGCTGAGCTGGTTCCAAGGATGCCCACAACTGGCACAGCATCAACACTCTCTCTCTAACATTCCGCACCCACACTAGTAGGCAAGGTTTGGGAAAGTAGGCTGGAAGTAGATAAGCAGGACAGCTGACCCATAATGACCAAAGGGATATTCCACACTAGATTAAATCTACTTGGATATAAAAGAAAGGAGGAAGCATGGCCATTTATTATGTACAATATTTGTCTTCCATTGTAACCACTACTTCCTCAGAAGTGACTGGCTACCGCTGGTGGAGTGTAGACAACAAAATATTTTGGCTTTCCTCTATGCTTATGCATGGGCAACTTTTGCTTTTGCTTTATTAAACTGCATTTTTCTTGATCCATGAGGTTTTTCCATCTTATTTTCTCCCCTTCCCTGGCCTGTTGAGGAGGGGAGTGATAGAGTGACTTGGTAGGCAACTGGTGTCCAGCCAAGGTCAACCCAGCCCACATGAACATGGATAAGTTCCACCAGCATGGAATGATAGCCATCCTTAGTGCTGTGTATAACACTACTTGTTAATATGTGCCATAGTACTGACAACTTCCTGGAAATCTTAGCAATGCAGAGGTTTGAAAGAAATGGAATGACCTGTAGTTCATAAACAACACAGGCTGAATAAGCCGCTTCTAAAGGCATCAGAAACTCTTGCTCATAGATTTATCCTTCAGTTCTAAAACTAACAGTGCTAAAAAGTGGCATGACTAAAAAGGCAGTGCAGCAATAAAAATTCCAGCTTGACTCTAGGGATAGCTTCAGAGACATTGTGGTTAGAATTTTCTCCATTATTTGCAAGTTGCCAAAGAGGAATGTTCTTTATTCTGGATTGACTTTGGGAAACCTATTAAGACTTTTAATTGCATTCAAAAATACACTTATGTTTTGAAACCTAGTCTGCAGGAAGTTTAACCTTCATTAAGGTCTCTGAGTGTGGCAGAGGCTTATGTATTAGGAGGTACTTAGCTTGTCTCTGCCCAGTAAGCATATAAGGAATAAAGTCAGTTCAGGGAAGGAATAGATGAGAGAAGGGAAGGGGGGAACACAAGTTATGAGCTGCTTTGGTCTTCATACTCAGGAAGTCCTTACCAACTTCCATTGCCTCATCTCATCTCTTCTATTAGAAGGACTTTATAAATTACAGGAATAAGTCACCCATTGCAAATAAGTTCTCAATAGAGAGCAACCAAATGGGACTGAAACAGGATAGGAAAGTCCCTTCTCTTACTGCAGATAGTTCTGAGCTGCTTGCATTTTTCCTCTCGGGTAAGGATGAAAGTCAAAAATCTCAATAATTTCCAGAAATTGAAAATCCAAAAAATGTGTGGGCAGAGTGCAGAGGGAGCATTTCATTTCAATAATTTCATTATATCCTATTTCCATGCTTCTCTTTCTTTATTAATTTTGTATCTAAATTTGCTAACATTTTAAATATTTTACTTTTTGAAAAATTCTGTCTTGAAGGAAACAAAACTTTTCTAATTCAAGAGGTTGAAACAGGGATATTTTTAATGTTTCTCATAGAAATTAATAATTAAAAAGCAAAAGGAAATGTAGGGATCCTTTTCTTAGCCATTAGTCTGAGTCATAACTCAGGTCTATAACAAACGCTCTGTATTTTGGTGTGCTTACTAACTCTTTTTCCTATCTGATTGACTGCAGCAGCATTTGGATCAGGCTTAGAAAGATGGCTCTCTTAACTAAGCCAACACCAGAAGCAGGCTTCACTCATGTACTGATAAGTTAATGGAACATCAAGGAGAAATATTCATTTTTTTTAAGCCAAGAACAGTGAAACTGATCACAAATAGAGTGTATCCTTTGGCAATAAAAATTTTCCTCTAGTCAATTCCATGATTAAGCCAAAGCCACTGCTTTGTTCCTCCACCTGTCTCAGTGAGTCAGAAGCGGTTTCCTCTTGTTTTGCCTCCAAAATGGGACGCCAATGCCCTGCATGGACTTAAGAGGCACAGGTGGTGCGCCCACATTTGTGAATTGCTTAGCCTTTGCAATCTTGGCAGTCTGTCTGAGCTCTGGCAAGCTTTTTTACTAAATAAGATAGCAAATAGAGGGTAAAATCCACTTTTCATGCTGCTCATATTTTTTTTACTCTAAAAAGCAGGAGTTTGAAAAATCTCATCAACATAATCTCTAATGGGTTTAGAACTGTGACTAATTAAAATTCTAAGTTTTGTTCCTTAACAGAAGTACTGAAATGTTTTAGAGCTTAATTCCATGGAATTCTAAAAGTTGGAGATGAGATATATATGTGCGAGCCAAATTTTCACATTCAATTTTTGTTGTACTGCTACACCAATGACTTCACAGGCACAGGTAGATTTGTACTTGTGAGTTATGCTGCTGCAATGGATACTTCTTTCATTTGCTGTATACATTTTAGTTTATACTCATAACTACATTTCACACTAAATTCTCTCTATTAAAGCACATAATTGATGGCTTTTGCCAAATGTTCTTCCAAAGCCAATATGAGCATGAACAACATGAAGAGGTGCCACCTACACAAGTGTCATGTCAGCCCAGGCAGTGTGCTTCCCACCTAATCATGGTGGGAAAGAATCTATATGACTCTGAAGCAGGAAAAGGAAAATAAGCATCAGACTTCTGGACCGAGTAGTCAGCTTGCCAGGGAGGAGAGCTGTCAGAACCAGTGAATTCTCCTCTGCCTTATTCAATGGATTGTAGATCTGTGATTTCTGTCCCTATGGCATCCATCTCTTCCAGATAAACAGAGTTCTGTACCTGGTTATTGTTGTTTCAGCAACAGTAACAGATTCAGACACTTGGAGGCATGGTGTTGCTAACACAGCTGTAAGAACATCAGTAAACAAATCAACCCCCAAACCCAGAAGAGTATGCATGTGCCCACTGTGTGCGTGCATAAACCTCAGACTGACTAGTCTCATGCCATACTGATGAGCAATATATTCTGGCTGTCCTTTCCCATGCAGGCTTAGCATAGCTGATTTGTGTACTCAGCACTGAAACCTACACTTTTCCCAGGACCCATCAGGTCAGATTGCCCATAACCTATTGCTGCTTTCATGGCTCTCATCCTGCTTTCAATTGATGTGGCAGCGCGTGAATGCATATGACCAAAAGCTTGATATAAAATTCATTTGTCTAAACACCACCTATTTATGTTTGATGGCCTGAACAATTATTAATCCTGATTGGAAATATAAGTCATTGTGTCTGCAGTATCCTGTCACAGCATCCCCTGAGGCCAAATTCTCTGACAATGCACATAGTGTCCGGTTCTTTCTGCACACAGTATCGTGCCCTAGCTGAAATCCCAGGGAGGAAACCTCTTTTTCTGTATGCTCACTAGTGTGGATGATCCCCAGGAATTTTCCTGGTCTGCCAGTGTATATCCAATAACACAGGAGATAGTCTGAACCACTGTGTGCAATAATTTTCCATGCTCTCAAAAATGTTCAAAAATGCCTTGGCGCATGCACATCTCATCTATGGTGGGCACAACCTGTATCCTTCCTGCTATAGCACAAGCTCCCACACTAGTCCTGCGTCTGGGTAGAGCCTCGAAGGAACTGGAGCTTCCTGTAACCTATAAAAAAGAGTGGAAAGCTCAAGAGCAGCAGCAGGCCTGCTCTCTGTGTTAAAGAAGTGATACATTCCTGCTCACTTCCTGCTTTTCACTGAAAAAGCAGTGAAGTTTTTTCTCTCTCCCTTAAAGAAGACTGTGCTCTACCACTGCCAATGGAATACCAAGTTCTAGACTGTCAGATGATCTAATCTGCCTAGCAAGCAGTCACATACAAAACCCAGACCAGCAGGCACCAAGTAGCCTGTTGCACTGATGGCTGGCACCACACACCTTCACCCAATGCTATTTTGTCAGCTGTAATTCTACACAGCCACCATGGACCAGTCAGTGTACAGCACAGTGAAATACAGCGGTGGGCCTGGACCAGCCACCACCAGTTACTGCTGTGCTAGAGCCCATCCCTGCTAGATTCCCAGTGGTCCACAACCCCATGGCTCCTCTCTCTCCCTGTGCTACCCATCCACAATACTGTCATGTGGTAGGGGAGCCCCATGGCAAATAACCCTTCCCAAAACCCCAAGATATGTCTCTTTCCCAGGCCAGGAAATGGCTAACAAAACCAGGGGAAGCAGTTCGGACACACATAGCTCAGCTGTGTAGAAAAGCGTGGTTTGGTTTCTGTTGACAAATATCCCAGGACTGTTGAGCATTTCTTTGATATGATATGGTGGAAGGCTTCTAGGCAGCCATGGACCTGCAAGTGTTGGTCTGCAGAAACCCGCACTAAGAGTTTTGCTTTGTGCAGACGAATGAGGAGAGTAAAGCACTTACTCCACCTGTCACAACATTTTTTGCGTGATTTTTACAAGAAGTATGTGTCTGGTTTTGACTTGTGTTTTACCTCCCAGCACAGTGCACTGTGGAGGATCTCAGCTCTCACATCCTCACTCACACAAGCATGCACACTACAGGGCTCTCTCCTCCTAGATTTCCAGCAGGCTGAACTGTGCCACACCACATTGCTGATCTCCAGGATTCTGGACCAAGTTCCTAGCAGCATCCAGGGAGAGAGCATGCTGAGTGGCAAGGCAAGGCAGGCAGAGCTGTTACTAGAAATCTCTTGCTGCATGAATAGGAGGGAGAAGTGCAGAGCAGATACTGCCCAAAGGCACACCAGGCAGAATGTAGCACAGATAACCCTAGATCACTTCAGGGATGGTTTATAGATCTGCAAGGTAAATTAAAACAAGGTGTTTCTCAATTATCTTTGGATCTTACTGGGATAATTATGAGAAACACTCCACCGGAGGATTGCAGTAATGTGTAACAGAAATACTGATTTTGATGTCCAATTTGGGAGAAGTCCATTATTTCAAATACATCATCATGACTTCATTTTGACTTCAGTGAAGTACTGAACTTTCCATTAGATGACAACTTTTCCCTGCATATAGAAATGCTAAGGCTGGGGACAGGGAGTTGTTTCATACAGGTTTTGGTTTTTTTTTTTCTTGAGTTTGTTGGAGGTTTTTTAATGTGTTTTTGGTTTTTTTTAATGCTGAAATAATTATAAACCTACTGGAGGACTATAAATAATACTCTAGGTCTAGCAGTTAAAATTTCTGAATCTTAATCCAAAAGACTCTATAATCACCATTTGGTCAGACCTCCTGCCTGAAAATGGGCACAGAGAAGGAGCATTGTACCTCTGGGTATATATTTCTATATTTCCTCCAACAGTAACACAGAAATGAGAACATGGGAGGTTAGTTGCATGGCAAAAAAAGAAATGTGCCTTCGGTTGTTTATTTTTCCTTTCATATGCATTCTACTGCAATGGCACCTTTCCTCTGCTTCCTGTGAATCAATAAAAGGATATAATCTTCTGTAAAGAACACAATTATGGAAATCCTGAAAATCCAGAAAATCCTTTAGTCCAAGTGTAAGCTAAATTTCCTTAAGGTCAGAATGGAAATGCCTACATAGTTTCTGTTCTTTTTTTGCATATGTATCATACTCATTTGCTAATTTTGCTTACCTTTCCTCTGCAGAAAATAAAAACAATTAAGTAAATCTCTAAAAGACAATAATGAATCAATCAGAAGGACCACAAATATGTTTTTGACTCTCACAACTTTTTCAGCTTAGTGTTAAAAAAAAGTGGTGAAATATCCAGAATATTCTGTATATCCCATCCTGTGAAAATTATTATTATTATTTAGAACTGCTCACTACATAAGACAATTTTAAGATCAATTTATAGAAAGGTTGAAGACTGCCTTTGATTTTTTGGTTTTGTGATTTCTTTGGAAGTTTTGGTGTTTGGGCTTTTTCTTTGATTTTTTTTTTCCCATTTATGAAACAAAATATTCCGCTTGGTGAACTGGTTTGATGATGGAATTGCTCCTGAAAGTTATTTGTCAGTGAAAGGAGTAATGAAAACATAATAGCTAATCCCTGAAAAGTTCAGCTGGATTAAAAACAATTTGAATGCTTTTTTGGAAAAACAAAAAAAAAAAAATAAAGCTGTTTGCAGATGGTCTTCATTAGAAATACTAGAAGAGTTATTTCACAGCTCTAATAGAATGTCTAGTCAATATCCCCTAGGCCTTAATATTTTCAGTTTCAGAGATTAAAAGTCTCTTTATAGTCATCTGCTTGCATTTAAGAAATATACTCACCATACACACATATAGATATAGATATGTATGTATACATATGTACACATATATAATCCTTTTAATGCAAACAGATAACTATATATATTAATATATTTGCATATATTTATATTGCAAGAAAAATAATTGAAGAGATATGATGTTGAGAACCCTACTGCTTCAGATTAATTTTTCTTTTCAATCTGAAACTAAAGCTAAGAAAGTTAGCAATTTATTTTATACTATTCTGTCAGTGCCAATTACACATTACCATTGCAAAACCAATTTCCTGCTATGGAGAAAATGGATGCACCCTGGAGAACACATCAGCCTCCATGTCACCCTGCTGCCCTGACTTTAGCTATGGTACCACACACAGGCAGATAGATATATAGTTATCCAACCTGCATATATTATCTGATTGGCACATTCACTTGCTCCTTGACTGCCATAAATGAGTGGCTGTGCAGGTGCCACTAGCACATGCATCTTTTTCTGAATGCACCATTGTAGGAGCAGCTGAAAAGCTGTTTGTACTACACAGTCAGAAAGTTGGCAGCAGGACTGGGTGAAAAATGGCAAGTATGTTTCAAGAAAAAAGTAAAAAACTTAATGTTTACTCTACATTTTTTTAATCAAATACTTTTCAGGCTTTGATTTTAAATTATTGCATTTTCTTCTTCTTACCTTTCTTCCTTTGACTCCCTTTTTTTTCCCTACTCTTTTCATTTCCTGCCTTTTGTTTTTAATGACCAGGTAGAAGAGAATGACAATTAACAGAATGAATGAGAGGGAGGAGGAAACAATACCTATGAAACTGTAACACTTTTAATAAGTTAGTTTAATAGAGATGTCTTTGTTTACCTGTCTTGAGATAATAAATGTTCCAGTAGGTGAAGCTCAATTTCATAGAAAATATTTGGCTAGCTCAGCTTGTTTAGCTGATTATAGATTTTGACCCTACCCATTTTCTCTCTTAAAAACAGTACTATTGGACATGTTTAGACAACATTAAAAAAATTACTACCTCCTTTTGTTTCATGTGTTGGGTGCTTGCAATTTATGACCTGAATCAGCAGATACATATGTTTCATGCATATGTATGACACTTCTGAAAAACTGGCAAGAATTATCTTTGATTTCAAAAGGAAAAGAAATAGAAATTTTGTGTTTACAAATTGTGGCCTAAGCTGTTGCTCCATCTCAAGATTCATGTGTTTGCTTTCCATTTCAGCAGCTGCTGGAAGCACTCTTCAATAGGAACCAAATAAATCTATACCACCTGTCTGTCTGAATTGGAGGCCAAATCATTCTGTTATTCTATCTCAACATTTAAGTAATAAAGCATCTCAACCTCAATTTTCATGCCATGAAGAAAAAAAAAACAGAAGGGGAATAATAAGACCTTTGTTAGGCAATTTACAGGCATGTGACTTGGAATTACAGTAAGATCTTCATTATTGATCCAAAAATTCTTTGCAATCTGAAGCGAAGTGTCTTCCTCTTCAAATTGGGTAATTACTGATACATTGTGACTTGAATTTAATGCTGACCTATATTTATTTTACTACAAGCTACATTTTTTGATCTTTTGATATTTAGCTCCTCCCCCTGTTATGTCTCACAGCAAGGTGGCTTTGAAGAAACTCACAGATTGGTGAGTATAGAAACAGTTATCTGAGAAAACCATCAGGATTCTTCCAGAAGCACATGTGTTTATCCCTACAGACTTGAAAGTTATTCTGCTCTAAACTGTGCAGGTCTCCTACATAATGTTCATAAATAAAGCAAATTTTGAATCCCTGCCTTTAGTCCTAAATCCCAAGGTAAGGATTGACTGGAATATACTGGAACAGATCTTTAGGTTTGGACAAAATGCTAGTCTTAGGTCATTGCCATGCCTTTCAAGCACTCAAAAAACCCCTACTGTAATATTTTGTTTTGGTACTGGGCCATGCAAACCTTGCCCAAATTTTGAGTGCAGGAGCTGTCAGCAAAGAACTGTATAGTTGAAGGCAGGAGGTACTTCAGTTCACTTCAAATGAAACTTGTCCCCTCATTTCACTTCAAATCAGCTGATTAGGAAAAATGAATTATTGTGCCAAGATGAAAACAGATAAGCCAAACTAATAATTTTTTTTTCCAGTGAGAGTTTCATACAATCCACTAAATAGAGAATCCAGAGCAGTAATCAACACATTCACTGGGGTGTTAATGGAGATATGGTAAAGCAGTGTATGACAGCCAAGGGACAGAGTGCACCTCTTACTCACTCTCTCCAGCCATGAAATCAGTAACTCAAATCATTTGTCTTAGTCATCTACTATTACTTTGGGGTGAATCAGTGCACGGACGTTTAAGGACATCTCAAGCAGATTTGTTCATTTAACAGGGAAGCAAAACAAAACAAAAATAACAACTGTTTTATTTGAAAGCCAGGACCAAGTGAGATTTAGTTTAGCTAAAGCAGTATTTGACATTAGTTCAAGTTGGGCAGGAGTTCAGCCAGAAGTTATCATATGATTGGGTTTTGGGGTTTCTAGTTTTTTGGAAGTCTATGTGAAATGATCTAGTAGTGGTCTGAGTCCAAATTCCAAAACATGAGTGCATCCGTTCCTCACAAAACCCCACAATTTGCAACATTGTTAGGAGTCTCTAAATAGAAGGAAAGACATACAACCCCTAGTCTGCTCCAGTTCTGATGTGCACATTTGAAATAAGGAGACTGGGGATGTGAAATGACATCATTACCTTTGCTATCCTGACAATCCCTCATCAGGGAAAAAAAAAGCCTCTGAGCAAAAAAAGAAAATAACTACTAACTACACCAACTACTCTGTTAAGGTATCTCCTTGTCCTATGGATCTCAGCAAGCCCCTCTTGGCATTGTCACACTGTTGTTAAGCCTGGCTAAGAGTCAACAGGATCTACACAGTGAAGATGAAACAACTTACTATGACTTCTCTTACAGTAATTTGAAAAACATGTACCCTAAAGTTTCTTCAAGGCTGACTTTTCATTTATTTGCCTTTTAGCAAGTGTAAAATGAAATATATTAACAAATACAGAGGTTAAGAAGAAAATAGAATGAAAAAAAAACTGTTGTATTTAAATTATATGAAGTTTTCCACTTTTAAGGAATTTTTTTATGTCTGTCACTCTAGCCTTCCCTGCAACCAATGAAACACATTTAGTCTGCATTTAAAGTAAATATCCCATGAAACAGTTTCCATGGTAAAGGGAATAGTTCAAAGTAAAGGAAAAGCTTTCACTAATCTCTCACATACAATCCCATCTTTAACTATATTATCTGCCTATTCCTGGCAGAGTTTTTCAGAAAGTGTTTCTTAGAGGACTGTAATTAAGAAGGAAATTTTCTCAGTAGTTTTGTTGTTGGCCTCCTCAGTGAACAAGTTATATTTCTAAGAGTACATCATGACAATTCAGCACATAAAAAACAAACTCCACTAGTCTAAAAAATAATGCTAAGTGTGTGAAGACATAGGATATTTTCTTTGCGAACACTAGTAATAATCTAGCAATAAAGATTATATGCCATTTACCCATTTGTTAGTTGAATTATTTCATCCCTCTTCCTCTGCCTTCTTCTACATCTCTCCTCCACCTTTCCAAATGAAAGTTTAGGCTAGAAAATCATGCTTGTCATTCAGGGTTTCAATTGAAAATGAAATTTCAAACTTCAGAATATGCTTTCAACTTCAGATAAATGTGTGGAGTGTCATTAAAATAAGCACTGAAGTTAAGATTTACGTTCTGTATCTGTTTAGTTATATTTGCTCAAACTTTGGAGTAGCTAAGAATATCTTTTATCCTGAATGAGCCTTAACAAATCACCCACAACCAGATACTGAAATGAAGAAAAACTGAAAGTTATTTTTTCTCCACAGTTCATTTGCCTTTTTTCTCATTTTTGTACCATACTGAAAACAACAGATCGGACTGCAAAAGTTTTTGGCTGTATTTTACATCTGTTCTATCCCAACATGCTGTGAAGGCTATGTGGCTACAGCCTATTTTTGACTCACATCAGTTAAAAAGGAGAAGATTCAGGCCTATGTGGTCCTGCAAGGATTGCAGATATATGGTTTCCTGGCATTGACCACAACTGCTGGATAATGGCTCCCCTCAGAGGTAGCATGGGAAGCATGCGCCAGCCCAGTAGGTCTTGCTACTTGATGTCAGGAGGAAAGAGGTTGTGCATTATATGTGAGTTTTTGCAAACATGTATTGCAAACTCCATCCTTCAATGCAATAGGGTTTGTCAGTTTAGTTATTTTCTTTTTTCGGAAATGACTATAGCTAATGAATACAATATGTTACAATAAATGATGGAAGTATACATAAGAAATTAAAAAAGAAAATGTGGTATCAAGGATTAAGATTCATTTTACAAAATATAGTGAGCTTTTAGGTTGCAGTAGAAGCATGCAAAAGAGAAGCTTACTTGACTATTTTCTAATATTTCAGATTCACAAAATTAAAATGAAGACAAAATAATGAATAAAATATTTCTATTGAGCTTGCAAGCTAGAGACGTGAATGTTTGTCCAAACAGATGTTTAGAGTGACTCTGTGCCAGGCTCAGTTGTGTTTTTGAGAATTCTTTTTCTCAGTAGTGTCTCTCATAGTGTCCCATTGTGTCCTTCAAAGCTTACAAGCAAATTTTCTTGCCTCAGTGCTGTTAATATAGGATAACATATCACCATGAACTCTGTCCTATACTTCTTTGAGGGATTCTATTAAGAAATATGAAGATGAATCCTGGCAATATTATTTCCTGCCACTTTTATGAGTTACATAAAAATGTCATTAAACTGACTATTTTTAAAGTATCCTAAAATTTTTCTTAAAAATTACTCACAGTTTGACCATCAGATCATTGTGGAATGCAGTGGCCTGACTTGTTTATTAAACAGGATAATAGAATAAAAGGATCATTTAATACATTGAGCATATTTTTTGAGGTCTACTCATTCTTCACATTTCTTCAATAAGAGAAATGGAGAATATCAAATGAAACTAGCATGTGGTAGATTCAAAAATAGTCAGGAGTAAGTGGTTCTTCACAAATGAGGAGAAAAAACTCCAAGTCAGAATTTTCTGAGGTGACCACCATCACCACAGGAAAAGTCTGGAAGCTATAACTGTGCAAGAGCTAGGAAAACATCAGCTTAATGATCAGTAGCAGTTGAAGCAGCAAATAAAAATACAGGAATTATTAGGTAAGGAAAAATGACAGAGAAAAAAAAGAAAAGAGCTTTGCCCAGAGTAGACCCATGCTGCATCATGAATCCTATGCCCAGGTGAGTCCCTTGTCCCCAAAAATGGATACAGGTGTGGAGAGGGGCAGCAGCACCAATAGGATGTGCAGCAGCTGCATACAAGGAGCCATTGAGTACCTGGGGCTCTTGTGCCTGGAAAGGACTCAGCTGGGCAAAAATATGACAAAGATTTATAAAATCATGAGTAGAAAAAAAATAAAAGTGGATGGGGACAGATTGGTCATCACTTCTCCAAATACAGAAAGTATAGACCATGAATGAAACTTAATGAGGGCAAATCTAAAGCAAGCAGTGGCAGGTATGTCCTGCCTGAATACATCACTGAGGTGTGAACCTGCCTGCCTACTGTGTAAAGCTTAAGTGAGATAAACAGGAGACTGGAGAAATTAGTGGCTGTTAAATGTGTGGATGTCATGTCTAGCTCAGCAAAACCTTTAGTGACAAAGTGCAGGAGGCTGGCAGTACCCTATTTTACAAGTATATTATTCTGCTTATAAAGGATAATTCCAAGTATATTTTTGATTTCTAAAGGAATTTCAGATTTAAACATAATCCTTAACAGAAAAAAAAAACAAAACCACACAGAAAGGTATTTTATAGTCTCTAAGAGAGATTATGAAATGGCAAGCATCGCCTGAAACACAGAAAACCAAGATTAAGAGTAATTTCTCTTCTCTCAGTCTTTGCATTGGCAGTTCTGAAACACTTTTGCACAGACACATTTTTCTCTCATGTTGTTATAAACCTGGCCAGTAGTATTCAGCATTTGTTTTTAAAATGGATGAATAAGAAAAAGAATTACTGGAACACTCTGGTTTTCAAAGCTTTTGTCCATCCCTCTCTTCCACTGAAAGGTAAACCTGTCACTATACTTGTGTCCTGGTTCTGGCCAGGACAGGGTTATTTTTTTGCAGTAGCCAGGAAAGGTATGGCCAGGTCCCTGAGGTTATTCTATACTACCCTACATCATTTTCCAGGAGTAAGGAAGGGCTTGCTTCTGAGTCAGGATGTTCGGGTCTGCTGTCATTGCTATTGTTGTTACTGTTCCTTTTCTTATCTCGTTGTCATTTCCAGTAAATTATTTTTATCTCAACCTGTGCTCTTTACTTTTCGTGCCTCCAGTTCTCCTCTCTAGTCACTGGCAGGGGGAGGAGACAAGGGAAGTGAGTGAGCTGTGAGTAGTTTCAGTGGGAACACTGAATTGGAGAATACATTTCCTAAACCATGATATGTTGTCAGGTTACAGTGGATGGCAAGGGGTGAGCAGATCTTATTCAGTAGGTAGGTCTGAATATAAACCAATAAATAAGGTGTGCACAGTCTTAGCTAAAAAAAGAACAAATAAAAATTCTGTTTTATCCAAAACACTCAGGAAAAGGTGTTTGTTTTTCCTCCAAATGTAAGTAATAAAATGTGTAAAAATTGATTTGTGCATTTTCTGTCATTCAAACAATATACTAATTAATTTCCTGGCCATAGAAGTTGAAATAACCTAGCATTAATTAATGCACTACAAATTTTAAGAGCCAAACACAATACAACATAACATTATTTCACATTTCTTCCTACCCCCTTGTTGAATACAATTTGAAACTGAAAGATGAAAAAAATGAAGAGGCTGTTCTCTTTAATAATGTATGCTATGTTAACTAAAAATAAGATCTGAGATGCCAGATGTAGGATTCTTTATGTGCTTTTCACAAAGAAAACAAAACTGTTGTTTTTGTAGGCCAGTGAATTTCTCTAGTTAAAAAAGCAAACACCCAAATCTCAATATAATCTTAGGACAGACATTTAACTGAGACTATTACTGCTAGAACATATGTAACAACTGCTAAATGGTTTGGATGCTTTAAATGTCAAAATACTGAACACAGGATCATGTCAGATAATCAAGATACCTCTATGGAGTCTGAGTTCAAGAAGGATGTGTAGTAATTCCTGAAAATCAGAATATTCTAATGTATTTCAAACAATGGGCTATTAAGCCAGAGCTCTAAAATCATCCCTCCTTTCAAAAGCCTATGTTTTGGGAAGTGATAAAGTGATAACACCTCACTCTCCAGGAGTGAAATACTGCTCACATGAGTGCATGAACTAGGGCCATATGATCTTCTGTCATTTAGAGATCTATCCACTACAAAGATAATTAAGACTATTATCCAACAAATATTCTGACAGCATCAGTTTCTCATCACTTTCTGTCACCTCTCACTACATGACTAGTTTAGCCTCTGTTTTTGTATAATTCAGAACATGGAACCTATATGAGAAAAAATTCTACCTGAGCAATTTTGCTTTACATCATATAATGCTATTAATTATATTATATATTATAAATATATATTTATATAATAGAAAGTTATTAATTAATTATATAATATTATAATTTGATTTTATATTATATGATATTATTATATTTCCACAGCTTAAAATGCCAGTACTTACTAGGGAGCAAGGGGAGAACCTGGAATACAAATGAAGGCCACGGTCTTTCAAAAGCATCTCTTTGCTACTGACTGCTCCAAAGACATCTCCCTCACTGTGAGCATGAGGGGATGTGCAGTGCTGGTCACACAATTTATGTGGCTTTGTGTAAACAGTTCTGAAGCAAACCTCAGAGATATTCTGTCTCACCAGGGGACAGTCTGGCTCACTGCTACCAGTATGTTACAGCTGACACTTCTTCATAACATACAGAAGCAGTGTGTGTGTATATATATATACACACATATATATATATATATTTTTATATGTGACGTGAGGTGCCATTTCTTCCCAGAAGTCAAGGGATGGAGAAATCCAGTACTGCATCTTCTCTCCACTAAATGTTCTCACATGGCTGTTGTTGAATATGGCCATTACTGGCCTGAGAAGTAACAGCTTCATGTACCACACTGTAAAAATAGAAATTAGTCAGTTTTCCAATTCAGCTGGCAGTTTTTGTTTTTAATATTTTTATTACTGCAGACATCATCGTCCAGCCATCTGCTAAAGATGAGACAGACAATAACTGAGCAGAACTGGAATGAATTTTGCTGTATCTGCAGCTGGGCATTTCATTACTTTATTCTGATGGGGAATTGATGGGGGTAGGTATTTTGTTCCTTTTTTTAGAAGCAATCAAAATGTGATGCACAGGAACAATTAAGTGTGAAAAAAGATACTGTTTTTTACAGGAAGACTGGAAGACCCATATTGACCTTCGTCTACCACTCCCCCATCACTGTTGTGACAGAAGCAGCAAGTCTGTCTCAGTTCCTCCTTCTGTCATTCCTGAGGCTCTTCTGATAACTGAATTATCAAGATTTTTGCAAAACTGAGAGAGGTGTTAGGCTAATCTGCCCCAGATGCCACAGCTCTCTTGTATCTTGCTTTAGCTCTTCATACTTTCCCTCTCCTCCACAGTTACCCTCCAAAGGAAAAACATGACCATCCTCCACTGCAGAAATTGGCAGTCAGCAGGCTCTTCCTTCATTAAAACCAAAATTACACCAGAACAGATAATTAGGATGACTAACTTTGGCCAGCTACAGCTATTGTTTATCAAAAGGGCAGAACACTCACACTGAGGTACGTGTGCTTTACTATGTATTAAAAATCTCTAGGAAAACCACTTTTTTATGAAGTTTGGCAAAAGTCAAATAAAACACTGCCTATTACGGTTAATATTAAGTCCAATGTGGTGGATGGGGTATGCCCTGAAAGCACAGCAGCAGCTTTCTGCACACAAAAGTGTGCAGAAGTGAAACCTTGAAGTCCTATGGCAGCTTTTATATGAGATGTTTCTGGGATTTGGTGGTCTTTAGCCAGAACTACTCCTACACAGTTATCCTGTTGATCTATAGCCTCTCATTACAAATACAGGTCCTTCTGTTTGTTCTTTCTATGGGATTGTTAAATAACTGGAAAAACTCACTGGATTAAAAGACGCATATAAGCACGGTATTTATCACTTGTGTAGAATTACAAAGAAATGCAAGAATTACCTGTATCAACTTCAACAAATCTCAGCATGAAAGCACTGTAGAATAAAAGAATGGAGAAAACACAGTTAGAAGTAGGACATAAATGAGCCCTGATCCACTGCCCATTGATGTCAGTGGAAAGACTTGCACTGACTTCACCAGATGAGGCCTGTTGTGAAGGGCTGAAAAATGCTAACGATATCCTTCTGCAAGATATTTTCAGAACAAAATGGGGATGCCTTTTTTATTTAAATCAATGGGTTTTGTAATATGTCATCACTTCACAGAATAACCACATCCATAAGAAATTGTAGCAAGGAAAAACAGACAACAAAAAATCTTTTTAATTAGCCTTCAATTAGTCAGAAACTTATCTATGTCAAGAAAGACTACAACAGAGGAAAATATGCAGTAACACATTACAGCTGTTCATTTTGGAAGACACAAATAAAATAATTTAATGTAATTGTTGTCTTCTTACATTTTTACTTCCTCCCTCATACCATATTTCTCTTTGAGAAATCTCTCAGCACAGTTAAATTGGAACGCTATACAGGAATTCTTTCTCTTTTTTATTATTTTACCATATGAGGGTTCAGGCATGTTGTCAGGTCATTTGACCTCCTTAAGTGCATTGGCAGAACTCTGATATTTATGGCCAAGAAATTTTCCTTGTTTCCTTTTCTAAAAGTTGTTTAAATTAAATGATAATTTGTATTAATTATAGAAAGTGCAGCCTTAATTAACAGAGGAAAGACTTATTTTTTTTCCCCAGGCATCTCTAACATTTTAGCTGGTGAATCCGATGATGAGAGAGATGGAAGCTGGCTTTCAAGCTGTTATTTTGTCTTATTAATAAGAAGTATGGAAAGATGGAGAAAGAGGGGATTTATACAAAAAGATCAGACACATTTGCAATTTGAGTCCAAAATTACCTTTGTTAATAGAAGGAGCTATAAGAGCAAGCTTTAAAAGAAAGCTTCTATGGTGAAAAGTGATACATGGAATCTTGATTTAGAAATTATTCTACCTACTGTAATGACTAAAAAACCCAAACCAAAATTAATGGAGATGACTGTTCTAAACTGAATTGCATACAAACAGGCCAGAGAATGTGCATTTTCTGTAGTATCTATTTGCACCAGAGGAAGGTTGTATCAAATTGGTGCCTATAAACCCAAAGAGAGATGCCCTTTTATTACAGGAAATGTGCTTCCAGGAACAGGATGTTATTAAATGTAAATTAGTATCAATTGATTACCCAGATAATTTTTCAAGCTTATATACTTTTTCCAACACTTTTAAAAAACTTAAGTGACAAAAATCAAGAACAGAAGACATATTGCTGAAACAAAATAAAAGCATTTTTACAATTCCTATCAAGAGCAAACATGTATTTTGAAGTCAGTTTTAGATAAAGTATTTACAACCTCTTAAGCAGTCAATGTTTTTATTTGGCTGTAAGGTCAAGATTTCTGAGCTTAATTTTTTCTCAGAGTTATAATTTTTCCCCTTGGAAATTTTCGGTACATTTTCAAAAGTGTTAATGTTCATTAGGTGGTTTTCAGCATCTAAAGTTCTACATTTGTGGTAGAAATCTTAGCAAATTGAAAGTGTAAAAGCATTCAATTTTCACATTCTGGAGCTCCATTAGAACAGCCTACCTCAAAGCACTAGTCTGACTCTCAGATACAGAGGGACAGGAGTATGTGGCGAGCCTTCACAGATCAAACCATCCGTGTCTCCTATGAGACAGGCACATATGAGTACACAGGCAAGAAGCCCTTTGGAATTCACAAAAAAATAGAAAGTAATTTTAAAATCTAAGGAGGAAACCATAAGTTTAGTAGGGAGGTTAAATAAGATACCAGCTTGGAGTATGCATACCATAAGGGTTGGAAGAGGAACAAACTTCATAATAAGTAAACGTATCAGCATTCAAAAACATCTGCACAACCAATGCATCTTTAATCCTTTTCTCTGGAGTAGCAATAGAGGGACTCTGCTTTCTCACTTTGACCTTATTATAGCACATTGCTAGAAATATTTTGAAGATATACCTATTTTAAAAATAATACTCAGTTCCACATTGAGTAGCACCAATTACAACAGTAGGTAGTTGTTGAAATGAAGGAAAAATGGACCACAATTTACTACATGTGGCACTTGGATCATTTCATCTGACTTTTCCCTAAGGTTGAGAACTGGCGTGTTTCACTGGAAAAAGCTGAGGAGATCTAGGCACTGAGAGATAAAGCAGGAGGTTCACAACAGCTACTCCTGTAAGAAAATGATAGGCAACAATCCAGAAGCTCTCTAGGCTGGAATCACAAGCCCTGTCAAAGGAAGATAAGGCCTGGGAAAAGGAAGTATATTAAAAATATAAGCATTCTGAAGAATTGTTCCACTATTTCATCTCTGGAGAGTTAATATTTCCTGATCAAACTGCCATTCCTCAATTTAGTGAAGACCAGGAAGGGACTGCATACACTTGTCACCTCAGAAAGTCTGAACAGGAAGAGATAAATCTTTAAAAGTGACAAAGGAAATCAGAGGATGCTGTATCGTGTAAAATAATTCTAAACATTCAAGTGTCCTCCATTTCTAAACATTCAAGGGTCTCTCCCCTCTGAAGGGACCCTTCAAAGGACAAGCTGAAGACAGATTCCTTGACACAAGTTCCCAGAATAGCACATGTGCTCCCTCTGGTATGATTTAAAGTGTCTGAGTATCAATTATGGAAAACAGTTTTTCACTGAACCCAAATCTTCAATTATTGCAAATGTGCCCCTTACAGTTAAATAATTTTTTAAAAAAATTATAAACCCTCTTTGTTTCCATATTTATATAAGAACATCCTTGTATATCTGAAAGTCACATACTGCAAACAGCTTTGGGTCTGTTTCAAAAGGAAGTTGAAATAATGGAAACTACCTAGAGGTAGAAAAGTACAGAGTGTTTTCCAATTATTACAGGGGAAAAAAATCTGTGAACTAGGACTCTTTAGCTTTAATCTTGATTTTATCTGAGGCTGGCTGAAGACATATCCACCTTAGGTGTTTCAACAGCTAAAAGATGCTTGGCCACAGCAAGACGATTCACAGTGCCAGTTAGGAAAGTACTTTTCTCCTTAGTCATTCAGTAAAGAGATTTTTTGAGGATATGTGTATTGCCAGACTCCCTAAACAGTCAATAGAGACTGATAAACTACTTTTAAGAATGAGCCAGAGCATAAGCATCAGAGAGTTATTCCTGTAATTGCAGAAAACTCTGAAGGAGCCCATCTCTGACTGTCCACTACAGTAAAAGTGCCTAAGAAGTATCCCTGAGTTTCTTGGCATTAGCTCAGTCCCAGGGTAACTGATCCCCCCATATTTTATGTGAAAGCTCAGCCAGCTGAGGACATTGTCACATCAGCCACAGGATCTCTCATTTGAGCCCCAGCTGCCCTGATCATTCCAGTGGCCTCTCTGCTGGCTGAGGCTGATGTGACCTGGGAAGAGCCAGCTGTCTCTGCACTCAGAACCACCTTGTAATACCAGCCTGGACCTCAGTTACATCCCCATGACTGATAGGAGTGTGCCTGACATGGAGCATTCGGCTCAGACAGTCCTATTCAAGCCTGGTGCCCACAATGTGCAGTCTGGAATCATGGGGACATGGAGACTAAATCAGAGAAAATTCCCTATCTCAGGTTTTATGGCACTCAGTGGTAGTAGGAAAATACTGAATTTCTGCTGAAGCAAGTTTATGACATGGATATGTCTTTATAAAGCAGTTCACAAGAAAAGAAGTAAGCATTTCAAGACTAGATGGTGACTTGGTATAACTGAACTGTCCTAGGAGATGCACTGGAGATGCACTGGGATGGAACTCTCTTTGGTACTGACATTTGTACTTCCAGGTAGTCACCAGTTTTTGAAAATAAATCATTGAATAAACAGCAGGACCTAATGTAAAAGAACACTTAAATATCAGAGTTATCAGACTGCTTTTAAACTGTGATTTTAATAGTCTAGTTTCCTTCTGATTCAAAACCACTTTTCCAGGCAGTGATACTTCTTCCGCTCATCCCAGCTTGCTTCCTGCAGCTCTAAATATTCCAAAATAAGGGCTTCAACCTCCCATCTCCTCATTGTCAATCTTCCATCTTCAATTGAAGATGCAGCTATGCACTTCAATTTCTCAACTACTGCCATATGAGGGGGCTTGAAAAGCAGAATCACTACAGCTGCATCCACACAGGTCAAGTGTTACCCAGTTGTGCTGCTCCAAGGGCTGTGCTCCCTAAGCCCTTCCATGGGCATGGCAGCTTAACAGCCTCTATTACTGCACTGCCCTGCTTTCTCTGCATCTGGGTATCAGAGAAGAATGTTTTATGGCGCCAAATTTTTCATCCTCAAAAGTTACAGTGACTTGCATATGATATATTTTCAGTGTTCTGAGTATGTCTGAGGGACTTAATTCACTTGTTTTGGTTTCCAGAAAACACTATTTCACAGTCCTATGGATTTCAGCATTTCAGAATCTTTGGATTTCCATTTATTAAATCAGTAATTTTTCTTGTTTTCATGTTTTAAGCACCATAAATGTACAAGAGAATTTTCTCATTAATTATGACTTTTAGTTGCTAGAAAGTTAAGGGTGAGTTCCAAAAATGAAACCACTTCCAGAGTAGTGAGTCCATCCAGACTGTGTAAAACTGAGTTCATACCAATACAGCAGCTCTGATACTAATATGTATATACTGTATATTCTATATAGCTAGGCTACTGTCTGGAAAGTTCTCAATGAAAGCTCTTTCAAAGGCACCTACAAAAAAAAATCCATTTTGAAAAATCCAATTAAGAAAAATATCTGTTTTTCAATAAATTAGAGAAAGAAAAAACCAGAACCAGTTAAGAATAAAGAGGGCAAGCTACTAACAGCTTGAACTCTTGAATCTACAAATGAATTATGGAAAATCTGACAGATGAACCAAGGTAAAATGACATAATTTCATTTCTGCTTCTGTGGGGAGAAGAGAAAGGGGGAAACTATTGTGGTTTTGAAATCACAACAGAATGAACTCACTCTCTTTCTCTGACCTATTCATTTCTCAATACTTATTTTTATAGCTCATGTTATGAAGTTGTGTAATGATAATTTATAGGTCCGTTTGACAGAACCAGGCAGACAGTACTCAACATGATCCTTACTGTTCCTGCCCAAAAATACAAGAGCCTATATTACTTCTCCTATCCCCCAGACTATTTGAACCTTCCTCACAGAGGTGTGTTATGAAAGGAAATACATGAACAAAAGTAAGGAACAAAGGCAAGAAAGGGCAAACTTTTATATAATTCATTGAAAAACATTTTTAAAAGCCCAAAGAGCATGCTACATTCCAAAATCAATTCAGAGAATGCCTACAGAATTGGTGCCCACAACACAGACAGATATGTTTTTCTGGGTTTATGTCTAAGACTCTGGGTTCAGCATTTCAGCAGCTCATCATTACGCTTCCAGTGCAAAATGAGTGTGTCTTGCCATGAGTGCAGAACTGATAATTCATCCGTCACCAGTAGTCACATCCAAGCCTGCCCAGACATAAACACACACACTGGAGGAAAAATGTGGTTCTATGTATAGAAAATCCTATTTTCAGCTAATAGGTTACCTAAAAATAAACTCTTACTCAATTGCAAGGGTTTCCTTCATTCTATTTTATTAGTGGCATTAAAATACAAAGTCCAATTTTGATTTGAAAGAACTATTCCTACTTTAGCAGTGTCAGGTGGCTGGCTTCCAGTATGGTGTGAATACACTTTACATTCTTATAAGGAACTGAGCATTTTTTAGAGGGACAGAACTTTATATTTTGAAAAATATCCCTCAGTGATTTTCTGCCAGCTGAAGCATCCAAAGTGTCTGCCCTCAAGAAAGATTCAGTACTTTTGGCAACATTTGCAAGCTAGTCTGTTTTTTCCAATCCAGAAACATTCTCTTTGCCAGACAGTCATCTGAAATAATGTTCTTACACAGAAAATACATGTTCAGTATGTTTTGCATTTATACACTGTTAAAGACAAGGAGTTTGGAGGTCGTAGAGGCTGGCACTGGATTACAAGGACAGTTACTTTCAGATTGAAAGTGAAGACACTGGAAGATGGCAAAGGTTATAATAAAAAAGCACTAAGATTTCTAAAACCATGACTAGAACATTACTGCCATGCTTGCAGGGTCATGGGGTCATGATGCTAAAGAGTAATATAAGATTACCCAGTAGAGAAGGCTGTAATCAAATGTCAGCCCCTCATTGAGAGGATGGGAAGAGGTCAGCATCCAGTTCATGAGGTTTGGCCATGGGGCCCTGGCTGAGTAACTGACATACACACCCCAGGTATTTCCAAGGTGAAAATGCCGAAGGAATAGGAACAGGACAGCAATTCTCTTGATGTGATAGAAAACTCAAAATTTTAAATTACAAATATTTTCCTCCCTGTTCTAGGGAACTTTCTGGAGTGAGGGTTTTTTGATTATTGTTTGAACAATGGGCTATCCTAACAACACTATTTACAGATTACATTGTCCATTTTATGAACAGAAGTTCCTAAATGAAATAGGATTTGGCATCTAGCATGATTTCAGATTTTGAGGGATCTATGGCAACCTCTCACAAAGCATAGTCTGTTTCCATTAGAAAAAGGGACAAAGTCAGAGAATTTAAGTATATGAAAAGATTTTCAGATGTGAAAACAGTGCACAGCATTCTAAAGGCTTGATCAGACACAGCTGGATATCAGACTACGCCTGACAAATGTAGCTGTTTCCCCAGCTGCCTATTAGGTTCTCCTGACAGAGGTTATAAACTCCCAGCAGAGAAGGACTGGCAGGCATTCCTTATCTGCTTCTCTGTAAATGGAGACAGCTCATAGAACATAGAGAGTAGGCAGAGGCCTATGTTGCTCTTTTACCTCTTCTGCACTTCTTTCTAGAGGACATTCAAATGCAGGGCCCAACAAGTTGCAGACCAATCTCTCTATAGTCTGAAACATCATCACATTAAAATTTATTAAGAATGTGTCAGCATTATGACAAGTCTAATATTCTTCAGAACAAATATTTTTTCTGGAGCAACCTTTCCTTTAAAGATTCACGATGACCTTGGTTTTCCCCTCCTTCTCTCTTTTGAGTAAAAGAAATACAGTTTTCTGTGTACAAGAAAACAAGTACTACAGAAATTAAATACACATATTTCCCACTGGCAGACTTCTAGAGTTGTTTTTCTTTGTTTGTTTTCTTTTTGGTGCCCTTTTTTTTGTTTGGCATTTTTTTGTTTGGTTTTTTTTTCCTTAAAATATGATCTCTGAGTTTAAAGGACTCATTAATCAAGCTTCATGCCCCAAATTCTCAGAGAGAGCCTGAACGTTTTTTTTTTTTATTCTTGTCTGAAAGTACAGTACAAAATGTGACATAAACTGCCAATATCTGTGTTTCAAGAAAATCACCTACTCACAGTTATTAAGAAAAATACTTCCCTTTTTATATTAATGAAGCACATAAGCCTTTTTTTTCTTCTCTGAAAACATCTATGTGAAATGCCACAGCATATATTATCTTTAAGAGCAGATGAGCTAGGGTTTGTCCAGAAGGCAGCTCACAAAAAGGAGGTATTTTTCACATATATTCACAAGAACTGCTCAACATGTAAGCATGGCCAACTTCTCATTCCCAAGCCAAGGAGCAGACACAGAGCCTGTGCCAGTCTAGTTCCAAAACACACAGTAACAAATAGCAGTCTCTGAGGTGATGGCGAGCCATCAGCAAGCCCCTCCTGGACCACTCAAATATATTTCTAACATTACACAAGAGACACAGAAGCCCAGCTTGCATTCAGCCTGCAGAGAGGTCGTACAAAGACCACGGATGACAATGGGGGCTGCTGGGGCCCCCATCTGGAGCTGCCCTGCTCCTTCAGAGCAGCTCCAGCATGGCTGGGACCCCCAGCCCCAGCAGCAGATGTGCTGCAAAGGCTGTGTGACGATGGCTGCTAGGAGGGCACATGGTGCTCTGCCTTGGACCAGGCACAGTGTGTGTCCAGCTGTGCCGTCAGGCAGCAGCCACGGTCCCAAAGGCAGCCTGCAAACAGCATCCTTGTCCTTCTTAGCTGCTACAAGCTGAGGGCACCTCCTGACAGAAGGCTGGCTATGAGGCACAGATCAGCTGGAAAAGTGAGGCATGACAGTCCTGTGTGAACACTACCCTTGTTGTCAGTGCAGCTACAAGGACACAAAGCCACACTGAGGTCCTGTGGAGCCCTTCCTAAGAAAATGCTTTTTAGGCTCTTGCAGCCTACCATCCCTTTGGGCTTTTATTCCAGTTTCCCATTTCACATATCACCCATTGAAAACATTGGCTATCATAGTTTCTATTCCTCGGATTTCACCTACTTGTCAAACTTTTTGCAAGTTTTCTCCAGTGTCTTCCTTGTGTAACACATTTCTCCACCTCAGAGTTTTCTTTCCACTGCTTTTTCCATCAAATTTTCAGTTTTTGCTTTCAGATTGCCCCATGTAGAGTCTTAAAAATAGCCCTGCTCATTTCTTTCTTTTACCAATCACTAGATCTGAAAAAGTACTTCTGGGAGCTCCAGACATTTTCTATCATCTGCTAAGCTCTCCCTCCCTTCCTGAGATCCTGCCAAAGGCAGCAGAGTGGTCACTGAACTTAAAGGGTCAGTCACAATGTACAAAGGTTTTGTTAAATAAATTTTCCTTAAAAATAGACTGCCCAGCTCTATTTGTGACAGTGCCCTGATATTTTTAGGATCTTGACTTAATAATAAGAAAAACAAAGCTCAGATAAATTGTCCTTTTCATTTTTAAACCAACAGTCTGAAAGAGCATTTCCTTCTTCAGTGAGAGCTGAATTGAGCTCTGACTTTTGCTTAAGTTCTCCTTTGGCTTTAATAGCTGGATAATGTTTTGTCTTTTAAAGCTTGTTTACTAGGCAGCTTCTACAAACACTCATCACTATACTCTTTCTTTCAGTGGCATACACATGAGATGGCAGATTTACTAACTAATTCGAATATTTGACATAAGCAAGAAAAATATCCACTGTCTCTTTTTAACCAAAGAAACAGGAAATAGCCTAATGTGGCATTACTTGCCCAAGAATTTATGGTAAAAAAAGGTTTAATCCTTGGACCATCAGATCTATGGCTCTGTGCTTCAGCATAGAAGTCTATCCACTGGATTGCTTTGCTATAAAATAATAATGCTTCCTTGACATGCCACACAGCTGACGGTCTTTAAACAACATAATTTTGTCACAGAGTTAATTCTTAATATGATGGACCTTGCTTGCTTAATTCTCTAATACAGTTACACAGAAGCTCCTGGCCAGATTTAATCACGTTTCTGTTGTGACTAGCCCTTGGGAGACCATGGCTAAGATTTCCTTCAGTCCATATAACCAAGTTTTTATTACTTTATTCATAAGTGTTGTTTGCAATTAGACAATCTGTCTTTTTCCACATGTTGGAATATTTTAGCAGTAATTCTAAACTGCCCCAAATAGACGTTGTAAAATTTTCTGCATCTGTGTGGTTTTTATATTCCAAATTTTTCTTTCCATATTACAAATCTGCATGGCAGAATCTAATGAATCTAATGGTTATTGCAGTTTTTGCCCATTAACATTGTGACTATAAGTCTAGGCAACAGGCAATATTTTATTAATTCTGAGTACCATATTACACATAACCATCATGATTGCAGGAAGAAATGTAGTGTAAAAGATCAGTAAATTAACTAGAGGGTACTGTGAAATCTGGGCCCAAGGCGATGAGTCAGAGACTGGTAGAAAGATGTCTCAAGATCTGGGGAAAGACTCTGTGCTATTTCTTCTATCGCCCCCTCCATGTTAGCAGGCAGCAGCACTGAGAGCAGCTGTAATGAAGTATCGTGGGGTATTGAGCAAAGAGAATATCTGGATGGGTGTGCTGGTTTTGGCTGCCATAGACAGAGGCTGGTACAGGGCTAGGTTTTGGATTTCTGATGAACACAGAGTTGATAATAAAGTTGTTATTGCTGAGCAGGGCTTACACAGAGCAAGGCTTTTTCTGCTGCACCTATGGCCATGCTGGTGAGGAAGCTGGGGGTGCATGGGAGATTGGGAGGAGACACAGCCCAGACAGGTGATCCCAGTTGACCAAAGAGATATTCCAGACCATATGACATCATGCTCAGTATAAAAAATGTGGGGAAAAAGGAGGAATGGAGGATCTTTGGAATGGTAGTGTTTGTCTTCCCATTCACCGTTACAGATGATGGGGCCCTGCTGTCCTGGGGATGGCTGAACACCTGCCTGCCCATGGGAAGTGGTGAATGAATTCCTTGTTTTGCTTTGCCTGTGTGCATGGCTTTTGCCCTTCCTATTAAACTGCCTTTATCTCAACCCATGGGTTTTCCACCTTTTACCTTTCTGATTGTCTCCCTGATCCCACTGCTGCCCGAGTGGCTGTGTGGTACTTGGTTGCTGGCTGGGTTAAACCCCAGCAATAGGTCATAGCAGAAAAAGTCATGGTACCAGTGCATATTGAAACAATTGTCATGATATATTATTATGGAAAAACAGAGTCAGTGAGAGCTTTAAAACCCAAGCATTTAGGAAGAAAGGAAGCCAAATGGTTATATTCCCCATTGACACTGAAGTTACATGTGGTGAAGGAAGGACAGAAGAAAAAGAGAAAAAGAGAAGGAGGAGGAGGGAAGAAATGAAGGAGGAAAGAAAGAAAGGAAAAGGGAGAGGAAGAGGGAGGCACTTTGGAAACAGTTTTGAATTTACATAAAAGAAAATACTAAACAAGCACAGAAAAAGGATCACAATAAGAAAAGAAGCTTAAAATTATAAGTCTAACTGCAGCATACAATATTTCCTGAAAATCCAGGCTCATATATCTAATTCACACACATGAAACATAGCTCTGACCAAGTCCTGCACAATACAATGCAGTTATTCAACTAAGTGCTTTAATGCTTCATGGAAAATTTCTAGGTCTAGGAAGCCACCTTAGAGTGTAGAATGGTAATGCTTCCATTCTTGAGAAGTAATTTGTACACTCAGGACATAACTTACAATTCCAAAGAAGCGCATTTCAGTGTGAAAATGAAAAGAAGTATTTCTAGTTAGTTCAACAAACCAAATCAAAACACTTTCCTTTGTCAATATTGAGATATGCCATTTCAATTTAAAAATAAAAAACATTACAAGCTGTGGTTATTTTTGCATATCTATTTTGAAATGTTTCATTGCAAACAAAAAGGAAAATTGTATTTCATTTACTTGATTTTATAAGAAATTAAGTCAAGCAATGAAACATTGACATTTCCTACTGAGTGGACATTCAAATTTGTATCAAGTTTAGAAGACAGGTGTTTCTTTTTCAAGGAAATATCTCATTCAGTTAAGAAAAGGTTATTGAGTCTATCATCTCTGATACAGAGATGCTTAGCGGCAACTTGGTATGTGAAAGAAGGAAATATTCTAAGTCAGTTTACATAAATCAATGAAGTGTGAATGCCAAAAACTTTGTTGTGCAATTACTCTTCTGTGCAAAAATAAAATATTATTGGCCAGAATATTCATTACTTGGTATCTCAGTGTTTTGAAACACAAATAAGCCACCCTGGAGCAGATAAAGCATGGAAGCAATCTCCACACCATTTCTCCACATGACATTGAATCATAAACATGCGGTTATTTACTTCTCTTCTACTAAAATCTTTCACATTTACTGGAGAATAAGACTGTGCAAACAGGCAGAACAGCTGAGCCACAGTAATGTTTCCCAGCAGTGAATTTTTCATATGTCAAATTTCTCAAAAAGCAATAACTGCACAAAAAACCATCTTTTTTTCAGGTCCTGCTACCTCAAAGTTCATAGCTAATGTGCATTCAGTGACTGTTGAACAATTCCAAGTGCTGGCAGCCCTAATAAACAAGAACATAATTTTGTTATTGTTTTGCATTGAAAGGAGCGTGACGAGGGAAATATTTGGAGACAAGTGAGAGTGCATCAAGATATGAAGGAGCTTCTAGGAGGTTTTTTTTAACTTGTTTATTAAGACTGGAATTTAGCTTAGTACAAAACTTTCTGTGACTTTCTGGAAAAAGTTTTTAGTCAAATGTAGAACAGCTGTGCTCTCCTGCAGTTGCATTAAACAAAATCTGTTACAGAGTACTAGCAAAAAGAATTTATTCAGTTGAATGCAGTTTGGAGATAGCAGGAACCTGCTGAATGTATCTTAAAATGATACCATTTTGGCATATGGTTAGTGAGTTAAGAAGGAACTTGTATCTCATTCCCTCCATGTGTTCAAAAGACCCTCTTGCAGTCAGGATGAGGCTGCCCAGCTGTAGTAACTGAGAAATAACCCAGTGTGAGTTTTCTGAAGCCATGAAGATGTGCTCCTGCTTGCATGGTGCAAAGCATAGAGGAATAGAACAGGCATGGTTAAATTAAACACTAGCAGAAGCTTTGGACTGAATCCCAGCCACATGTAACTTTATGCTTAGTAGAACATATCCCCAGATTGTTTGAATGATAAGGCATAGAGCTACCTTATGTACTCCTTCCCAGAAAATGACAGAACTTCTGTCTTTACTGGGGAATCAAGAATTCAGCTAAAGCACAAGGAGACTGCCATTGATGGAATTTCACAGAATTTCACAAATCAGCTTCTGTGCCATGAAGTGGTCATACTAGCAGGTGATTAATTTTTCATTAGAGCAGGTCTTGTAAAGTCAACTGTCTGAATGAGTTAAAAACTTCTTGGATTTGAGCATCTTTCTTCTAGCAATCTGTTGAGAAAGGTGCCATGATCAACATCATTTATTCTGCTTCTCTGTCAGGTCCTATCAGCATCCAAAAAAAAAAAACCAAACATAGTTTATATGAAATTCTGAAATTTCTTCCTATGATGTTCATTGCTGGTATCCAAGTTTTACAGACCAGACATAAGATGTTTTAATTTATATTCTGCATGCAAGACATTAACAGATAAGCACAATGGCTAAAACCCCAGTCCGAGATATTAAAACCTGATGAGATTTATTTAATACAGCACTACCCTCATCCCTTTCACCCAGGTAAATAGCTCAGAGTTTATGCTTTCATCTGGAATTTAGAAATACACAGTTGATCCTTTCTTTGCATGAGCTGAATTAACTCCTTGAGCCTATTTCTGCTTGGTCCATGTGCATGTTTTAACCAGCATAAACAGGTGAGTCTTTGGTTACAGCCATTGTACCTTCTGGTTAACTTGTCTGAAGCAGAGAAAGAACAGCTGAGAATGATTGCATACTGCCTTAGCGCCTTGCAAGTCCCAGCTTCTTTCATAAGCCTTAAAGGGATAGGAAGGGTTTAAAAATGTGACATTATACTCCTAAAAGTCTCCTGTTCCTGGATTTTATAGAGTTTGTTATGCTGGCTGTTTTAGAGGGATCTGCACAGTCTTCAGGTTTATATTTGTGTATTTAGAAATTTAAATAATTTAAATAATACCATACTTTAACCATTTTTTCTCCCTCCCCGCCCTCCCACAAAATCAGTTATAAGAGAATTAAAAAATAGGGAAAATATAAAGAAAGACTAAATAAATATGAAGAGATACTGAGAGCAATACTGTGATATCAAAGAGGTACTTGGACACAGAGTGTGATTATCTGTATTTCAATAAAATTGTGACTGGAGATTCTTTAGGTATATTCAAGAAAGATACAAAATCTATCAGTTACTTGAAACAGAGCTAAATTACTAAGCAATGAGGATAAATACCTAGTGGATTATATAATATTCTAGCAGATTTACTTTCACAATAAATGTCTGTTTGTTGTCTTGTTTCTAAACTAAAGGCTGCAACTCAAATGAGGATTAGTTATAATAGTACTTTGTTTATTTTTTTCACTGGAAAATTTTATTCACAAGAGTCTTCCTAGTTTTGTAATGTGTTCATCTGTTAGATATGGCAAAGGCATTAATAGCTCATGTTCAGTAAATTCATAAAGCATTTGTTTCAGAAATCAATCACAGTCCTTAATTTTATCACATCTCTCTGTAGTTGATAGTTTGACTTCAATAAGCACTGAATACGGTAGCTGTTATTCAGAGAACAGCAAGAAAATTCTTCTTAGACACAAGGAAATGCCAGCTGTTAATACAGTGGTGTTAGCAATGTGCACTAGATGTTTTCATTTAGAATAAGTCAACATGGGACAGATGTGAAGATAGTTTCCTACCACATCTCTAGTGTCACTGTGCACAAAAGAAATGTCTGTTTTGGGTGACAGGCTGTTTCCCTGTAAGATATTTTTGGGGTTGGACAAATCCTTTGGGCACCAACACAAATGATGGAATCAATCCCAACTCCTCTTTTCAAGCTACCTTCTGACCTAGTCAAAACAGTCATGCAACTGATCTAAAAATCAGAAACTGCAGCACTAGTTAGTACTTTGAAAGAGGGGTTAGAGACATAAACGTACGTTGGATTTTTCTGAATTGAGCTACTGCTGTTTTTAGGGATAGCTGTTTGATTTTTTCCAAATATAGCCTTCCCCTTTTCTCTTTTTCCTAATTTTATTTTTATCTATCTCTCCTCATGGTGTTTTGTTTAACGATATTGTTTTGTGTACACACTTCAAACATACCTGCGTTATACCATGGTCACTGTAATAGTCCATGCAACTTTCCAGTAACAGTACTGAAAGCAAAAACAGGGGAAATAAGGACACATCATTAAAAGCAGGATTCCTATAAAGCTCTGTCTTTCCCAGCTAGGTGTGACATTGTTTATGAAGCAGCAGGAGGATACTCCTTTTCTGGCTTCCAACATTCTGTCTGCCCTGGGAAATTTAATCTAGGTAACAGTAGGCAAAAATATTACACTTTGACCAGATTTCACATACTGTGAAGAGAAAAAGGGTTGGGACATATCTATTTTTAACCAAAAGGTTTCTAAAAATGAATCATTTTTGTGTTCCCTTTCCATAAAGAAAATAAAAAAGTACTACTTTTTGTGGTAAGCCACACAAAAATAAAAATCCGTTGGACTTTGATTGGAAAGGAAAAACAAGGCAATAATACACCCAGTAGCAGATTCAAAACATAATAAATCTTATTTTCTCTCTTTTATTTTTACTTCTTATTTTTAAACGGCAAGGAGTGTCAAATTCTAACCTTTTGCCTGAAGAAGCTCAATTGCCTTTCTCCCAAGTATGGAAATGGCAAGAGAAAGAATTAGCTAAGAGAATAAGGGCAGTTTGGCTTTGCACTTCTTTACCTCCATCAGTTTGGAAACATTATAAAGATGCCATTAGACCCCTGGGTTGTCTCCAGTTTTTCAGCAGGCTTATGTGTGAAAGCAGGACATGGAATATAAGCTCCAGTTCACCTCAGTGTTTGACTGTCACCACAGAAGAGATTCCTAGGATTCCTACTGATTTTGGATTAGATTTACATGAGTGACCTTTGTTTATTATGTTGGTGTATCCTAATTAGATGAGTTTGATAGGACACCTACCATGATGGCACTTAAGTGCCGTGTGGCTGTCTGCACATTGCATCATTGTTACTTGAATGTCTTCACAATATTTTGTTATGATCAAACATTTAGAGGCAGGATAGCCTAACAGACTTTAAAAAGAACTGAAAAAACAAGAACTCATGTTCAATTTATCACTAAAGGAATACTCAGCCCTTGGCAATAATAACATTTTGTGAACATTTCCCAGCTGTGTCAGACAGAGCTGTGTCCAACAGTATTAACATTAAGATTACTAAATAGGCCTCGTTTTCTCTTTCCTTGGCTCCATGGATTATTTAGATCAGATTACAATGCAATGTATTTGCTTATTTCATTTATGTATGATATGGATTAAAGCTTGATAAGTTTACATGAAACAATGCAGATGCAAAGTTCTAGCTGAACTCCATGTATTTTAATGTCCTAAATAGGGCTGCCTTTATCTGAAGCATGAGCTGAATTATGCTTTACGTTCAGAAATATAATGAATAATTTGGAAGCTTGCAAGCCACGATGGAGCTTCCTTGGCAACATATTCTATAATTGTGACATACCACTAGAAGTCCAAAGATCATGCAGCTTCTGTGCTACATCTAGTTGTTCTTCCTGTCATTTAGAGACTTGTTTTCAAAACTATGTGTGTTACACCACATTGTGGCGTTTGTGACAGCAGCAAGAAAGGCATATAGTTTGTTCTCCTGATGTGGTAGATTACCCTACTTGTTCTATAAATATGTGACTACAAAAACGAACTTAAGCATAACCTATGAGACTTAAGTGACTGTGTAATATCCAGCTTTGGAAAGGAAAAAGCAACAACAAAAAGGCAAAGTCTTCAACAGGAAGAAAAAGTGCAGTCTCTTCTTGTAATAGGCTACAGCAAATCTGCAGAAAAAGAAGCAGAAATGTTATCTCTGCCCTTAGGAAGTTCCTGTATTTATATGAGCTGCCAATAGTGGAAGAGTTTCCAGAGCAGGATGTAGACTGAAGAGTGATCTATGCTTGGCATTATGCATGACATTTCAAAATTTGATTACAAAAATATGAATTTTTAATAAAAATGCAAAAATTAATCTGGGAACCTTCTTTTCCTACATGTTCCGCACATGCTAGTAACAAAAAATGTCCTCCAATACTTAAATCTCAGATATTTCTGAAGTAGTGATTACTAGTATGGCACAGCTTTTCTAAATTTTTCTGAGACAATTATGACTAATAACAGATTATGATGTTGCCTATTCATTATTATTTAACCCAAATGAATCAAGCCACACAATTCAATTTTTAAAGTCATATTTGTCACCCTCAAACAGATGCCCTTGTAATGGAAAACCTCAGACAAAGTTCCAAAAGCTTGCAATTTTTTATAATCCCTCTATTTTTTTTTCCATTCTTCTAGTCTAGTTCTCCATTCTCTAAATCTGTTCTCAAGAAAGCCTTCCACTCTAGAGACAAAAGCCATAAAATGTAATTCTTAGTTGTTTGTATGAGAGGGTTTCACATTCCTCTGTATGGCCAGACAAATAGTTACAGTCAGAGGCAGCAATGAGTTGAACAATTCCATGCCACAGAAATCCAGAGTCCAACCAATGTGCCTTTTACAAGGGTTGCGAGGCAATCTGCATCAGAATAGTTGGCAAAGTCTCATAAACTATTGAAAATTACCATTTACTGAAATGTTACTTGAGGCTGAGAGAGATGAAGTTCAGTCTGGCTCAGCTCAACAGACCAAGATGCAATACAGCTGGAGTCATATCTGCAACTCCTGCCAGATCATTCATGGTATTATACAAAGCCCTTTACTGTGACTGTCTCTGCATGGCAAATGGTAATGACAGCTTGTTTTCTGCCTGACTCTGTCTGAGGGCCATTTTCTGTTCTAGAGCACTAAGAGTAGATGCATTCTTGTATATGTGTATATATATATATATATTTATGAGATTTTCTTAGAGGTATAAAGGCCTACAGCTGACCTCCCATGCACTGTATGCTGCAGTGCATAAATTCCAGCTACTACTTGGATCAGCTGACTGAGTCAGATCTAGGCTGGATCTGGAAAACCAGAATTTTGAAAGGATGGGACTGCCAGGTTTCTCTTAATTTGTCCAAGGGGAAAGGTTGCATACACTTTGGTTTGGAAAAAATATATTTTTGGGTAAGGCTATCTTTCATTTCCATTTTGCTTCACTAGCTCATGCAGTACTGTTATTGAACATAACCCAAATTCTCCCTTCATTTGTATATGTGCATGCTTTATCAGCAAGTAGCCAGCCCCAGGTTGCCTTGGTTCTTTTGATGTCAGTAGTGAATTTGGCCAAGTTGTTTTAATTCATACAATTGTCAATTATTGTAAACTTGACTGAGGCACTCGTGAATTTAGTTCTGAAATACCATAAAAGTATTGCCTTCTAGCTCAAAGCACATGCAGTACAAGAAGTCTTGGAAATTATTTCACTAGACCACTCAAACTCTGTCTGGACAAGGAGCATAACAGACCAAACCATACAGTTCAGGAAAACATTGGTTTTACAGGCACTTGGGCAAAGGAGACAATACAAACTTTTTCTTATGAACTTTTAAACTACCTGTATCATATTAATCTCTTATAAATTTCTGAAATGCAAATAATTAAGGCTTTCTCTTATTACATTCCTTACCAAAGGAAAGTATAACGAAGTTTGAGTGGGGAAAAACAAAAGTGATGTGATTCTGGGTAATTCCACCAAATGCAAACTCACTTAACACATAAGAGGATTTCAGAATCAAAGATATTCATGGAAAGTTACAATCATTATGAATAATTGGTAGTGATTTGATATCAAGACTCTCTTGTTCTAAGCAACATTTTCATGTATCTTTAATTTTTTTCTGCAATATGTTTCAATTTTTTAGAAAGACAACTAGTAAGAGAATAATATTAAGTGTATGGACTTCTACAAGCCCAGTCACAACAGCTTTATAGAAAAACCCAATTCTAGGCCTGGATGACCTGTTATGATGACACTCTGCCTATTGTCTGGAAGAATTGACACAAATCAAAGAAAAATTCATAACTGAATACTGGAATAAAGCATGTGAATAAATTCGGGCATTGCTATGGCTGCAAGGGGACTGTAAAAATGGCTTGTTTCATAAAGCAGTTTTCCTGTTAATCATCTTACATTTCCAATGAATGGGGTTTTTGACAATGTTTAACAGCATGATGGGTGAAAGTAAGCCTAAGAAATTTTCGAAAAAAGTAAGACTGACTTATTCTAACACAAGCTTAAGCCATCCTGTGTTTTACCAACAAGTTTGTTTCTAAGTAGTAGCACTTTTTTGTTCAATGCACTCAGAGAAACTCTAAGTGGTAAAGAAAAACAAAAGATTGCCCTACCACGTGAATAAGGAAAACTTTCCCTCCCACATGAATAAAACCCACCATGCATAATGTGGTTAGACAAAGAATAAGGAAATTACTTGCCTCTAGAAAAAAGATATCATATCAGAAACTGGACAGCAGGTAATATCAGTAACAAACAGCAAGCAATTCTTCTGTTTAAGTGCAAATATTTCACTTCATAACTGGGTCAGTTACAGATTTCCACAGACATACATAGCAGAACGTTCATGATAGAGACAGTACTCAGTCTCCTGTGTTGGAATCTACTTTACTGACTCAGATGATCATTAGAGCCTGCAAAGTTTGAACAACATCCAGATACAGGATTTTGGCAGGGGCCTCTTAACATACACTTGGAGAACAGCTCCAGTTTTTAAGCCCTTCAGAGAAAGTTTACTGGACACATGCCGTTTCCCAGAAATATCCTGTGTTTTCAATGGGAAATGGCATCCATGACTTCAGACTGTCTCACAATACTAAAAAACCATCTATTTCTCATTCAGCTAGAGAGTTTCTGGGTAGTTCCAGATTGAAACATGGATTCCCTGTTTGTGAGGGCCAAGTTTCCATCCTGCTCATAGATTGTCTAACAAAGAGGAAATGCACTTTTTTCGAGAGCTTCACACATACAACACTTCACCTTGGGATTTTAACCCTTCAAGGACATAAAAACAGAGACAAATAGGCAGAGGAAGAATTTCTTCACAGGAATCTGAAAAGAAACTGATAGAGAAGACTAACTAAAAGAGATGTACTACTGTCCTTTTCTTTGAATCAGTTTTCCCACTAATCCAGAGATATTTAGGTTCTAATCAGAGTGAAGATGCCTACAATTATTCTGCCCCTTGTATTTTTAGTTATGACTCTTCTATTTAGAGTTTACATGCTTGCAATTACCGTCCTTGATTTTACAGCTAAACTCTCCTTCCTCCTGCCATTTTAATTAACCTTCCCATGTCCAAGCTATCCTATATTCCAAGACATATGCATGCCTATTCTTCTAGAATTTTACGGACATGGATCAACATATTGTTCTTACGCTGTTTCAGACTTTTCCACCTGGAAAGAAATTAAGGCGATGTTCCTCACATCTTCAGTCATTACATCGTCCCAAAGGCGTCTTGTGAAAGCAGTTGTCTATTAAGATTTTTCCCATGAACTTTTTCTTTATACAGCAGAGTTGTGCAGCAGCCAAAGTTACTAAATGACTGACCCTAAATTGTCATATCCTTGAACTAGACTATGTCAAAAAAGAATGATTAGTGGAACTACTCTTACAGTCATAGCACCTTCTTCTTTCTAGGTGGCTTTCTGTGGTGATCATACTTTGTTTCAGTCCGGGCTATTGTGAGGAAGAGAGAGATGGGCACATTTCATGGTTACATTAATTGTCTATATTAGGTTTGCATGGCAAGGTCTTGGTAGCAGGAGGGCTGCAGAGGTGGCTTCTGTGAGAAGTGGCTAGAAACTTCCCCTATGACACATAGAGCCAATACCAACAACCCCCAAGATGGACCTGCTGCTGAGCCCATCAGAAATGGTGCTAGTGCCTCAGGGAAAACATATTTAAGAAGGGGAGCCTGCTGGAACAGGCATCTGGAAGAAACTGTGATTGTGTTAAGAGAGGATCTTTTGCTGCAGCAGAATTTCTGGCAGCACTCATGACCCCTGTGGGAGATCCATGCTGGAGCAGTCTGTTCATAAAGGACATGTGAGGGACCCACACTGGAGCAGTCCATCAGGAACTACAGCCTCATGTTAAGCTTTATGGCAGGACTCAAGATGTTCATGGAAGATTGGCTCCCATGGGAAAGACCCCACACTGGAGCAGAGGGAGAAGGAAGACAGTGGTGATGAACTGACCTCAACCCCCATTCTCTGTCCATCTGTGCCACTGCAGGGAAGGAGTTATAGAAATTATGACTGAAGTTGGGCCCAGGAAGAAGAGAGCGGTGGAGAGGAAGGAAAGTGTTTAAATGTTGGCTTTTATTATCTCATTACTCTACTCTTGTTTGACTGGAAATAAATTAAATTAACCTTCCCCTAGTTCAAGCAATTCTGCCTGTGACAATAACAGATGAGTGATCTCTCAGTGTCCTTATCTCACCCCACAAGGCTTTTGCTGTATTTTTTCTCCCCTGTGCAGCTGATGAAGGAAGTGATAGGCTTTGGTGGGCCCATGACATCTAGCCAGGGTCAATCTGTCACCTTCTCTTTTTTTTTACTGACTTGAAGAGACAGAGTATACAGTAAACTGGGCTGAAGCAGTCAGAAATTTATTTCAGAGGGAAAATTAACATAGCATGATATCTATTATATTCTAGAGTCTATGATTTAGGAAGGAGAAATTAATAAAAGCCAACCAAACAAAAACATTTCTATAACTAACATGCCCTTGAGCAAAAAATATAGAAATATCTTCAGTAATAGTTTGGAAAAAATAGTTTCAATGCAGTAGGAATGATAGCAGCAGAGGTCCCAAGAAAAGACAGTAGAGTGAAAGGGTAGAAACTACCTTCCCACAAAGCAAAGAGACCATAGTTTTTTTCTAACCAACCCATAACAATCAAGGAAGGTCACACCATTCTGCAGCATAATTTGCACTTTTATGGACAGGACTGTGAACAGTGTTAACTACTTCAGAACTCTCTTTCTGAGTATTATCTATTTGAACAAATAGAATAAAATATATTCTTCTATCGATTACTGAAACTGAAAAAAATCAGACCAGACCAAGAAATGCTCTTCATGATAGGAAGAAATGTAAGACTGCTAAATATACTGATGTTAATGGACTTGCTCCCAGTTAAATCAGTGCTCACACAGTCTCTGTTCTTCTGATGGAGGAATGTTATGAGTTTTCAAGTGAGTTCTACAAGTAAGGGAAAGAGATTTCTAAGAGAAAGTTTGGAATCCTACAAAGTTTACACACATGAGTATCTGTATGTTCCTTGTTAATGAAGATGCAGAGCAGGCTAATTTGTTGATTTTAGTTTTGTTCTTAATGGATCCATAATGGTTAGAGATAGTAGAGAATAAATTTCTAAAAAGAAGCCATTTCCAGGCTGGAACTATACACTGATATTCACTTACAAACTCTTAATCTTTTTTAAATGTCTGAGCAAACGTTTCAAAAATTGTGTGCTTAGAATAGAATTCAGTACCATAAAACTCATTACTAAAATTTTGATAGTAAAACAGTCTGCATGAGCAACACAACAGAACAAATATTTGGTCCTGCATGTATTTCTGTTCAAAACATCCAGGAAGATATTACAAAGTGACTGTACAAATTGTTAGCATATTTTCTAAGCAGAATAGGAACTGTCAAGGAATTGCTCATAATATTTCTAGTTATGCATTCCTAAGATACAAATAAAAATTCTTGTGCACGTCACTCAATTCATTATGAATGCTTCCCGTTGAATGAAGAGATAGTTTTGGCCTTTTATGGACAGATAAAAGCTGTACCTGCATTTTTCTGCTTTATGTCATAAAAGCCCATTAGAGCCTTTTCCTGTAGTGCAGCAGGAACAGCCCATTTTTAAGAGCTTGAATGACAACTAAAAGGCCAAGCCTATCTTCTGTTTCTGTATTTGCTTTTTTGGCATTTGTTTTGTAAAGTAACCTACTACTAACAAAATACAGTAGCACGTTTATGTCTTTTAACCAAAAAAAGGGAAATAGTCCGAAGCAGTGATTGTCAGCTAAATCCATTTCATCTGTGAAAGTACTGCTGTTTCTGCTAGTCAGTAGTCCCAGTTTTTTGCTCACTTACATCAGCCATGCTGTTCAAGCAAGTTTTCAGAAGATCTTGCTTGAACCTCTGATACAGTATAATTCCTATGTAACATGCTCCTACCATATGCTATCAAAATATAATTTGCCACACTTGATGAGGACAAAAAAAAGACTGAGACCACCAAAGTTATGACTTTGGGGGATATTAATATTTTCATACCTAAATCAATGCACCAAAGTATGCTTCTACCACACTAACAGCATTCCTTGTAAGAAAAAAGTAGCATTTCAGTATTTCCTAGAGGAAGGATTTTAGTCTTGGATAATAATAACAATAATCATACACTTTGGTTTGGGGTTATGCTGAGGATGACATTAAGCGAATAAGCCATCCTATTTACTCCTCTCTCCACAAAGTAGTGTGGGAGGCAGCAAAGTCTGAAGGATATTCTCAACAACCCAGCGAGTTCTGAATGTTGTTCTTTGTCCTGCACTGCAGTTCAGACATCTGGCATACCTCAGGCAAAACTGCTCTGCTGCACAACTAATCCCTTCCATTGCCTCTTCAGTTGCTCAGTGTTTGTGGAAGGCCATAACACCCTCTCACATTGCTTTCATTAGCCTTTAACTTCAGCAGTCTCCTACCTTTCCCTTTCTGTGTTTACAGCTCTCAGCCCTTTAGACATAATCAGTCAGATTCTGTACACCATCAGTCAGATTCTGTACACCATTAGTGGAGTAAGAGTGTTTTTGAAAACAGAGTGAACATAGTCAGCTGGGAACATTAACCATCTTGTCTGCTAAAGTGCTTGCAGACAAGATTTCCCAGAGAAATCAGACCTAGAAAAGTGCTGGTCTACCACCTATGCCTAAAACCACCTGCATATGGACATATTTCTGGCTAAATTAGTTCATGGTACAACAGAATATCTCTGCATTTGTGGCCCTGTACCAGACTGCAGCAGACAACAAGCTGTTTGGGCTATGTTCAAGTTTTGAAGGAGTGTGAGGCAGGTAGAGGTACCATCTTATTCAGATGAATCTGTGTCAATTTTAAACAGATATGTGTCCTTCTGCCTAAAGAGTTATGAAACATAGCTGTGACCATCCTTTACACACATACTTCCCTTCAGCAGAGTGGGCACTATTCATTTGTACTAATTGGTTGAACATCAAGAATTTTCTCCCTTCTTCATAGAAGATATGAATGACCAGTCTACCAACATTCAAGCTAGCCTACTTCACATAAAAGGGAGCTGTACAAGAGGCAATTCAGGAGAGAAGGACCCATGATTAGAGAAGAAAGGGAAGTAGAGTCATGGTACCAAGGGAGAAGAGGAAAATGAGAGAAACTGGAAGCATTAATTTCCATACTTCTGGTTCTGTGACTGCAGTGAATCATCAGAGCAAAAGTAACTCCCAGATTTTTTTTCCAATGGAGAAAAAGAATATGATCTAATTTTCAAAAAATATACTCTAGTTTCTTTTACCTCTGAACATCATACATACTGTAAGGTTATACTAGCAAACTACTTGAGACACTTTTCATAAAAGGGAGAGGCAAGTCGGAGTATGGTTAGCTGGTGTTTATAGGGCTATATTGTTTTAAACAATTTTTGGAAAATTAGTTATAGCCAGCATTTCAAACAAGTTTCATGCTCAGTGTAAAAGAGGCCTTCCTGTATTAATTCAAAGTGTTCTGGAGCCCAGACACAACACTCAGCAGCTCATAAATTTGTCAATGGATGAATTTAGCTTAAGAAAAATAAGCTTCATGTATTATAGGTGTGGCAAGGAGCACCACCTATATTCTTCCAGTTGCTTCGACCCTTTCCAGTTGGTTGTAATTTGTTATAACTTTGCCAAATTCTAACTTCCAGTTCAGTTTTTTTTTTCTAATTATAGTTACAAGCCTTCCATGCAGTTATCTGCTATTTGAGCTATTTGGGGAATTTTCAGTCAAAACAGCTCAGCAATTTCTAAGGGCAAGTGAGGGGAGAAAATTGAAAAATCTTTTCATGTCCAAAGTGATAAATTCCTTTGCTATTTAAGATGCTGAAGTGTTGCCTTGCTTTGATACAGGGCGTCCCATTCCTAACTCTTCAAAATACATACCTCATCCAAATGAAAAAATTTCAGAGAGCACAATTAGTACATTAAAACAAAGTAGATATTTGCTAGTTGGAAAATGTTTCCTGAAAGCTCTGCCTACACTGAATGTGCAGCAGCTATGGGCTGGAAAAATGTTAGCCTTTTAAACAGGGCTCCCATGACACTCCTATGGAGAAATCAGTGCTGCTGGGATGGAGTGGGGTCCCGCAGCTCCATGGGGCGGTAGCTGGGGGTGAAGGGGCTCCCTAAGGATGCCTCAAGGCAGGGCTGGGTCCAGGCTGGTCTCAGCCCTAGCACCAGGCACCTCTCTGGGGCCATACCAGGATGTGGGGCTGTGCATGGGCACAGCTCAGGGCCCATGGCCAGGCAGAACAAGGCCCTGCAGTGGCATTGTTGGGGCAGCATCTGATGGGTGATGGATGGGCTGACACTGGGCCCTGTGGGCAGTGGGCAGGGACAGCAGGGCCTGCTGGTGCCATCAGGGCTGGCAAACACAGTAACAGTCAAGGGCAGTCTCACCTGTACACTCAGGCTACGGCTGGAACAGGGGTGAGCTGACTAGAAAGGGGAGATTTTTATGTGGAAAAGACATATGGAAACTGTGAAGGATGGAGGTGAGAAGGATAAGCATGAGGAAAATAGCTGAGCAAGAGTAACAAAAATAGGCAAGTGGGACAGTAAGCTGGAGACAGAAATGGGTCCATGACACAACCTGCTGGACAGGCAGGACATAAGAGGTTTGGCTCAGCCAGTTCATGTTTCTTTGCAAAAAAATTGAAAGAAATAAAAATTGCTGAACCTGAAGATGTTTTGAGTCCCAAAAAATGCCTGTAGAATTCAGGCTTCAACTGCTACTGAACAAATGTGGTGATATCCTAGTACTTCCATCAGGCACTCATTATTTGAGTGGTGGAGTTCTACACAGTGAATCTGAGTCCACCATCCTGGAAGCAATCAGGAGGTCTCAGGATGATACCACACAAAAAGTTTCTGGCCATTTCAGTGCCCCCTTTCAAATGGCTGGTATTGGTGTAGCAGGGTAGGAGACAATCAGTTTGTGTGGTCCTGGATTCTCTCAAAATCACTTGCTCATCCCAAGTACAATAAGCCCACTTTAGGATTCAAACAAGGCTTTTGTCTGTGCTGCTAATAGACTTCAGCACTGCATACATTTTCCAGATTCATAATATCATTTTAAAAATGCCATTCTGCCAATGTCATACTAAGAAGTTGAGTATTAATACCTGAGGTGTGGCCACCACAGTAATAGCTGGATATGTGACTGAAAATGAATGGCCAATGGAAGGAAATAAAACCACAACAAAATTCTGAGGTATATGATCCAAAGTCATTAACAGCAATGAACTTAATGAAAAAAATAACTGAATATTAGAATCAAATATGTAATAAGTTTTTCAGAAATTGCTAGATAATAAAAAGACAGCTGTAACTGTACCTTTTTTGAGCACTCAAAATACAGTCAACATTAATTTTAAATTGGTTTATTTTTCTTTTATTGCTATGCCTGTGTGGGGCTGTAATTCACAAAGATTCAGAAGTATTTTGAAGTGATGAAATGCAGTTTCACCTGAAATACTGCCACTTTTGGCACAAAAAGACCCTCCCAAATAGGTTTTCCACAACAGAGAAATTCTGTAATTAAATTAAAAGGAAGTGAAAACTAACTTTTGCCAATTGAAAACATGTAAGTAATTTAGTTGGGCTAAATGCAATGACCAGAACTGGAATTTTGAAGGCAAACAAAGATTAAACACTGTGCTGCTACCAAACATTCCTTGGATTCTTCTGAAGCCCCAAGGGACAGATCGTCAGTTTTCCATCTCCTCTTTTTTACTGGGCCATGTCTTCAAGGGGACTTGTTGCTTCCATGACAGGAAGGACCCAAAAGCCTAACCACTTTTTTCAGCTATAAATGACAGTAGTTTGGGTCTCAGTTATTTGACAGCATTTCTTCCTTTGTCACCTATGTTTTTCTGGATGTCTCTTCTCCATCATTGGCATGGGATAATAATTATCTGGGCTTATACCTCACACTTTGAGATTTATCATCCGTTTCATGTCATTTATTCATTCTATTTGAAATACAAGGATTTCTCATCTTGAATCAGCCCTTCAGATCTCATAAACAGAGTTAGACTGACTTACTAAAGAAGGAAGATTACTTTTTACTTCACTCATTCAAACTGGAAAAATTTTTCCTGATTTTGGACAATACACATGGACTAACACCTCTCTCTTATATTTCACGAAGTTTTTAAGTTTAAGAAAAGTCAAACATTCTTAGGTCAGAATACTAAAATTTCTAAGAAAACTATTACAGGCACATGATAATAGATAGAATTCCATATTTTGTAACTGAAAATATAAACATGCAAAAATTTTCATCATAAGAAAATGGTCCTGTTACATGGATTGTGTAGAAAAGGAAAACTGCTAAGAAGGAGGAGTTGTCCATAAATTGGTATGGTCAAATGTGTTCTTCCATTAAACCATACTGTGAAGTGTGATACTCTCTTTCTTGTATTGCTTGATTGTTAAATGATGATTTTAATAGTAGCTGTCGCTCCTTTGCCTAGGGTTTTTGATCTGTAGTGTTCAAAATAGCTCACCATACAGTGATTCATAGATAAATTAATATGTTTATTGTCTATGTATTTTGGTTATACTCAAATTGTTCATGTAGTTCTCAATTAGCTTTTGATGCCACTTAAAGGTATTACTTCTTCTTGATAAAATCAATGAGCAGGAAAAGTATCAAGCCCAAAACTGGAAATTCAAGTATAATTAACAGAAAAACTGCAGCAATATCAGTCTTTTCCCAGATATATTGTGCATCTTAATGTCCAATAGAGGTGCCTATGTCTTCTGCTGGTACTGGCTCTTGATTACTCCTCATACCATCCATCTGGATGATGGAGCAAATTGTTCAGAACTTATTTTTCATCTGAGTCCTACCATTTCTCCTTCCACTTTCACAACTGAACAACTAAAATTTTCACTTAGGGAAAGTGGAAGGAACAAAGTAAGCGTTTCATGGATGTTAGAAAAAATAAGACCCTAACACTCAGAGTTCCTGATCATTACTACACAATTTTGTGACACTAAACTGAACAAAATAAGTAGGCAGAATGAAATTTTCAAATAAAAAAAGGAATATTGTCCTAGAAAGCTCAATGCATCTACATGTATATGTGTGAAGAGCTATGTCAGATTCCTGTATTCTGAATGTCCCACTGAGTATAAATGAAGTGAGACACTTGTGTGAAACATCTGAGAGGCCCACATGTTAGTATCTGTTAATAAAATTCTCCTACAGTGGCTTTTTCAGAAACAGAAAACCAAAATTGCACATATGCTTGCACACATGTATGCATTCATGACTGTGAATTGGTCACAAAAATAGGACATACCCTCAATATATACACAAATGTGTGTATTATGTATAAATTGCATGCATTCATTATATTCTTGGTTGGATGTTTTTATGCATATGATAGCAAAAACATTCCTTCAGGCTGTACTGCTATGCTAGTAGGCACTGTGTCAAAACCAAACAAAGAGCCAGTTTAGTAGGTTTGCTCTCTAAGCTGGAGTGTACAGAACTTTCCCCATTTTCCTCCATAGGTGAATTTTGTAGATCTACCCTCCCTCTGCGTTCTGTGGGTCCTTATTAGTTACAGAATCGAGGACTCACTCTTAAATGATTGCCATTTTACCCTGGGAGATCATGGAAACCTGGCAGTGAGACTCTTGGCTAGCTGTGCCACAGAAAAAAACATACTGCTGTGTTTTAGAAACTCAGTGTTATAATACAGCAACTATATCATAGGGCTTTTTTTCCACATCTTTCCAAATTCTACGCTGTGTTTAACATTGGCATGAAAAATATGTCTGAAAGTCAAGGTTTGAAAAGTCCTTTCCTGGTGCCAATTTACTGTTTGAAGATTGCACAGACCACCTCAGAAGGGATTGAAACACTTAATTCCCTCCATTTTTGTTCCTTTTATTCAGCAAATGGATGTACCTCTAGACAGTTATGGTTCAGAAACTGTTTTAGCTGCATTCAACCAAAAACACGTTCAAGAATGACTTGACCAGGATTTGATCAGGTGGCAAGGTTATGTCTTCATACATGCACTCCTCTAGAGACAACCCTTGGAATACCGATACGTTTCCATCCTATGTTTCCCAGAATAATTATAATGACATTATACACCCTAAAGGAAATTTCAGAGATGGTTCCACAATACTGACTACCATACATAATTACTTATTTTTCTTAGTCTGTCTTCTTGAGTGTAAAATCTTCTTTTCGTTTTGTACTAAGGAACAAAATTCTGTTCCTTGCAGAACAGGAACTGGACTTGTCTGGGGGAATGTCTGGCTACAACACATGAATAGTTGTCATTGTCCTATGTTGTCCACTCATTGAACAAGTACTTAATCTGCTTGTTATTTTCATTACTTGACCAAAGTTCAAGCAAGATACTTGAAATTGTAAAGTAGTCTGTCAGTCTACCTGATCATTTATAAAACACATATTAGAAGTTATCTTTCATGTGTCCTTTTTTTGCTGACTTTGTACTAGCCGTTGTTACATTCCTCCAAAGCCTCTTTGTTGTAAATGTTGGTGGTTATTTTCCTTGTTTAGGCAGCAGTGTACAGAGAAAAGGCTGTTGAGTAGCTGCTGGCTTTTTCAGCACGGCCATTTCCTATTCCTCAGACACAAAGTAGCCCTGTTTGCAGCAGGGCATTTCTGGTGGACCAAATGATGGCTCTAACAGACTTAGCTTTTGGCAGTAAGAGAATGTTATTCCTAATGCCTGCTCTTCTTTCAAACAGCAATCGCACATAGAAATATGAATGTATTTCAAACAGAATTTCTATATGCAGACTCAGCTCTTGGGGGATATATTTTAAATATCTAAATAAAAATATTTTTAAATGCAAATATCTTGCTTTAAAATCTAAATTTCAGAGAACTCCACAAAGGTTTCAAAGTACATTATTTTCATTTCAAAATCCAGTGTCTAGGCCATTTTTTTTTCCAAAATCAGATTCTTTAACTCTTTTTTTTAATGTATGAGATACCAACAAAATAATTCAGATTCAGTTGAATCTGAAGGTCTACTTCAGTAAAGCATTCAGGTATTAGTATTCAGCAGAATACTTAAAGACATTACTAATTGTGAGGTTTAGAGTTAGCCAGGTGCTTACATGCCATTATTGAAGAAAAATGTTTGCTTTCTGACCAACACCTCAGAATGGTCAATCCAGCTGGTGTAAAATAAACTGAATTGCATTGTTTCCTGTTGGAATTGTAAATTGTTTATGACAGAGGATCTTTTTTCTATATAAGTCTATGAAGCAATTAAAACATTATTAGTTCTCTAAAAAGAGGGACTTTCATACTTATGAACAATCATAGTGCCAATTTTGATAACTATTCTATCAGAATATGTTCAGTAGACATCAGAACTGGGCATGTATGTGCATAAAGATTTGGTACATACTCTCTGAAAACTTCCCCTCATATATTCTGCACTTACCCTCATATATTCTGAACACTGATTCTTTTTCTCCATGATTCATACATTTTTGGTTTATGCAACATCTTAGGCTCCTATTAGATCTGATCCTAATTGAAATAGAAAGAATAAAATTAATATTAACATTGCTTTTCTTGAAATATTCCTGCAGAGATCTGAAAGGGAGATGACAAACCACATGCAACAAAGCTTCTTCTTCAGCTGTTTGATGTACAGTTTTACTGCCATGCTCTTTAATGCACATTTTCTTGGTTTCCTATAATTCCAGAAACTTTGAAATCCAAAACCAAAGGAGACTTGTGCACCACTGGTGCTAGCCACACACATCAACAGACAATTTGTAATATTTGAGTAGCAAAGTTACATGCTGGTCTCAGTCTTTTATTATTCTCTTCCATATCAGGAGCAGTGACTTTTAAAATTACTACTACTACTACTACTACTATTCATATTATTAGTATTTAACATTAGGATCACAGATTGGAAATCCAGCTAATTTCTACTTCAGTAACTGTTACTGTTGCAGAGAGACAAGCTGGAAAAACTAGGACTCTACCCTGCCTGCAGTAAAAGAGGGAGGGCTGACCACAGTTTCCTAGACTAACTGATGTCAGGAAATCAATTATTTATTTGCATGCATGAGAAAGACAGAGTTTGGTTTTTTTAATTCGCATACAGCCATGAGGGTTCATGTGATCATATTTTCTTAAGGGCTGCTATTTGTTTTCTCATTATTAGGTAAGATGCTGGACAGCAAAAAGAAGCCCAATAGCAAAGGGGAAATTAAAGAAATCTGTGCAGAATATTCAGCCCTGCCCAGGACAAGTTGCTGAAAGCATTTGTTTTCAATCTTATAGCAATAGTCTTCTGTTTAGCTTTTTGAGTGTTCTCTTCATAGTTGTGTGTGTCCCTACCTTCTGTTCAGAGCTAAAGTTATTTTTGCAATTTGTTTCACTCATCTTTGTTTTTAATAGATGTTACTCTGACGTGATTAAATTGTGAATGGCAGAAATAGAATGGATCAGAAAGGAATCAGTGTCATAACTTGAGATTTCCTGAACTTCCAGTCTCTCTGTTAGTCAGGAATTGTAAACAACACGCAATGCATGTTAACACTTCTATTTTGAGATGGTGCTCAGTATTTCCTAGTAAATTTAAAATATGGACCACAATAGAATTCTTATTAAACTTTTTTCTGTTTTCCCTAGATACTGTCACTCCTTTCATATGTCACAATACTAAAATGGTTTTCTTGTTGTAGCAAAATGCTCCATCTTTACAGCAAAGTGTAGTCATCAAATTGGCTTACTGTAATTTTATATACCTTAATGAAAAGGAAGAAGAAATGGAAACACAAAGTCTTTTGTAACTTTAAATAAACCTATGCTCTATTGCAGATGTTATCACCACTACTTAATGATAGACAGATCTGAGGTTCAGCATTACAGCAAAAAAGTGCAAAAGTATTTTGGAGAATATTTAATAATTTTCAAAATATGCTCTTCCTAGAAACAGGTAGCCCTTGAGAAAAATCTGAAATCAAATCAATTTAAACTATAACATAGGAATTATTTGCAAATTTAGGGGGTAAATACCTTCTCATTTTTAAAAGAAAAACAAAAAAATTCTACATATTTTAGCTGGTCTTTTTTACAGTTTTTACTAAGCAATAGTGATAAAAAAGTCCACCTCTATAATTATGGCTACATAATGCCTGTAGATTTAAAAAGAAAACATATACCTAGTCTGTCACAAGAAACAAGACAAACAGGTTTTTCTCATTTTTCCTCTCTGCCTATCCCTAGCCTTATTTTTATGTTGACTTTTCTTCAGTTAATCACTACATTAGACTGTAAAGCTTTAGAAGTCGTCCTAATTTCAGCTCACTTGTGAAGTTTGCAGAATGATTTGTAGTCCTGTAACAACAGTAAAGCATGGGGACAAGTTTTGTTTTCTAAAGCGCTGTGTGGAGATTTGATGGAAAGAATCCTTTCTGGCATTTCTGAAGTTCGGAGTTTTAATCAGTGACAGTTATTATCTATTTTATTGTTTTGGTCACTGTTCTAAAAAAACCTAACCAACTAACCAACCAAAAAGACCAATCAAACAAACAAAAAACCCCAAAAAACAAAACAAAACAAAACCACAAAAACTCCACAAAAGAAAACAAAACAAAAAATACCAAAACAAACCCTCACACATAGACGAATGAAAATATTGCAGTAATCAAGATGTCAGGGCTTTTTATGAACTCTGCTTGAGTTTTGCATTGTTTCAGCTCTCTAAATTTTTCTTACCACTGTATCTGTAATTACTGGTGCAAAGGAACCATAGTTCTATTTATATACAAGTACTGGATACATCTGAAAAAATTCAGTATATTGGCTTTTCTACACTTTTTGTGTATGTTCTATTTTTGGACCGTACATATTTTTACTCCCTTGGCTTGACTTTTAGCAAAATTGAAGTGCACTGTCAAATTACGTTTTATTTGAATATGGCAAATTTTCACCTAAATTCATAACATTCCAACTTTACCTCCAAAACACTTCTGACTCTGTTCAGATTCTTAGATATTTGCAAAATGTGCCTATACCAGAAAAGAACCTGTTCATTTTTTTCAAATTAAGAAATAACCTTGACTCTGGGCTTTCCTATTACAAAATTCTGCCTTACAGCTTTCTAATGTCAGAGTCCAGTTCTAAACTGGAATCACACTGAGATCAAATTTGCAGGTCCTAGTGACTGAAAGATATTAACTTTCGGGTTTATAATCTGGCTCAAAATTACAAAAACATAGTCAAGAAGAGAAGGATGTGTTAAGCATATGCTCCATCTTCTGCCAAAATGTTCTTATTTCTACATTATATTTTCCAGAGCTTTATGAGTGTTCTTTTTAAATTACTCAGACTGCTTCCTGTTTTCCCCTTGGGAAGCTGTCCCGCAGTCTAATATATTGCTGCAATTAAGTAATGTTTTCCTTATAAGCAGTCTAAATTTGTTTGCTTTATTTCATCAAGTAACAGGGATTACAGGCCCTCTGAATACACATCTGAATTTTTCAGGTACAAGGTTAATTATGAAATGCTACCATTCCTCATGGCTGTTTACCTCATTGTACATCCACATGCCAAGAATGCCACGTATACTACAAATAATGAATAGAACAATAGCTGATAATCTCTACCCATAAAGGTGTGGAGTATATTCCCACATTATTCTCATACAAAGCCTCAGCTTTAAGGTTTTCCTAATGAAAGACAAGGGATTTAGTTCGGCGCCTCAGTAATTTTGATAACAGCACAGACCATACCAAGCAAACAAAACCAAAATGAAACAACAAGAAGCAATCTGCCATGTGTTGGAGTGAGGCATTAGATATGACCTACTACCTGTACAGCATCCCATGGAACTGTGTAGAATGCAACTGCTAATCACACTTAATTCTCTGTGCCTATACCAGCCCTTGAATTAAGGGCACAGCCTATTTCTGGAACAGGGCTTTTTCATCAGGCTACTGTTTACATGGATGGAGTCCAGGTGAGATCCAGAAGACACAATTGAAGGAATAAATACAAGAGCAATGCTGAAGAGATTCTGACTCATTCTATCATTTCCTTTAATACTTTTTCTCTGGTTAGTTCAACAAATTTGAAGTGTCCCTTAATGATAAGCAACAAAATTATATCAGACCAGGAAACAAACATACTAAGTGTGATAAATTTCAGTTCAGTATGCAGACAATCCTTTCACATATATGAAAGTTCACCTAAGGCAGAGCTAAGCATACAGGGAAGGCCCCTGGGAAAGAACATGCTAAAGGCCTCCTATTTGGATTGGCTGACTGTATCCCAAAGCTTTGCTGTTCCCACACTCAGCACAGCATGTGGCAACAGAGATGCTAAACTTCCTGTACTATGTCACCGATGTACAAGGCATGGTCTGAGAATTGTGTCATATTGTAGCTTTTGGTCAACAGAGGAAATATAAGTTCCTGGCTATTTCACCTTAATGAAAGCAATAAATACAAAGTTTCTGAGATACCTGTCTTTAAATATCTCTGCGACTCTGGCATCAAACGCAGCAAGTGCCCATGCAAAGGAAGGGATACCTCAAGTACTGCCCATAATCCATGAGAAATCCATGAAGCTATCCTGGCTGTAAGTTCACTTGTAAAGATGGAAATTAGCTCATTAAGGTACTGGGCCAGAATCGCAAAAACTGGCAAGTTCTATGTCACATAGAAAGGTAGAAGAGTGAACGAGTGAAGGAATGAGAAAAAAACAGAGAAGGGTAAATATTTCTGATGGCATAACAACAAAATATTTAGTTGCAGGCCTGAGCCATTGATTGGCCTGAACTTTAAACAAATATCTCTGCCAGCTGAATACTGGCCAAATGGCAAGTGGCAGCCTCTCCACAGCCTGATATACACGCAAATGAAAAGGTTTGGGGTGCCAGACAGCAGGAAGCCAGTGCTTTTAACACTACCACCCTGTAATTTATAGCATCTTGGTTTGTGCTACTGCAGTTAAGGGTCTGTTAATGTTTGTCTTCTGAACTCTAATTCTCAAGGGTTTATAATTTGGCCATTAACATGCTCTCAGTATCAAAACCTAGGCACACATAATGGCTAGCCAAGAACAGTTTTTAGGTAATTTTTTAAGGAAGAATGTTAGTTGGTTTCCAAAATATGAGAAAGGAAGTAAAGAAGGCAGGAAGGAATGACTAGTTAAAATAGTTAAAGATTATAATTTTGTGTGCTCAATGACTTGAAATGTCTCGCATTTTAAAAGATGAATTATTGCTATGAGGTGATATTATTTTTCTTGCTTTAAAGCTTTTTAAGATGAAGTCTTTTGCAGTAACCTAACATTTCAAGTGATTTTTGAATGGCAATTATTTACAAAAATCTCAGCCACTCAAAATGCCATAGATTCACAGATGAAGAAGTACATTACTGAATCCCAGCACTATAATTTTAAAGATGCAATTAGTAAGAACAAGAACAGAAAACACATACTTAGGAGTGGTTTTGTCAATTTACAGTCCACACTGTTAAAGCACTTTGAGTTCTAAAGAATGTATCTCCTCTGAGCCCTTTTGTGGCTGGATTAAATAAAGGAGTTTTAGCATAGACAGTTCCTGTTCAGCTACAATGAAATCACACCCTTCCTCTTTTTAACTAAGATACAGAGCAAAAAACATCTATGGATACCCATAGATGTCAAAGCGCCATGGTAGCTTGTACACCCACTGTAAGTCCTTGTGCCTCACTGTACTCTAAGAGATGCAGATGGGAAGTGAGAAATAGAAATCCTAAGCTAAAAATCAATGAAAAACCTACAATAATTCTTTACTTTTTACTAAAGTAAAAACTGCAAGAACCAATTCAACTTGCAACTGGCTTCAAACTAATAAGTCTTGATGAGCCCTACAGTTTAACAGAAGTTTTGGTTAGGATGATCCCTCAATTTCTGAGCATGATGTCCATACTCCTGAAATCTGAAGCTGTTATTGTCTTTTGAAAAAAAGACATGCTGTTTATTTTTTAATTCTACCATATCTACCTACAACAGTGCCTGCCATAAGGTGCATAGAGCTCCCTAAAAAACTCTATTACATAAATATATACAAGTACGGTGTTGTAAACACCAAGTACTTAAAAATGTTCTATATAAGATAATAACTCATTAGTCTCTAACTGAAGGTTTACTTATTGCCCACCAGCACCCCCAGGTCCTTCTCCATAGTGCTACTTTCCAGCTTTCTGTATTGGTGCAGGGGGTTATTCTTAAATTAACTATTTACCCTCTACTGAACCATTATGTCTAGGGAGCAGATATCTTACTGCTGCAATACACAGAAAATATTGCCATGTCATATGCACTATATAATTTTTTTTTTAAAATCTAATAGCTTAAATTAATTATATATGCTTTCAGCACTACATTCAGTGAATTGGCAGTGGTGGAATCCTTGAAATCTGTGTACTAGTCCTTTATTACACAAGCCCCTGCTAATCTGCTCTGGGCTGCACAGACTGGTATATGTGAGAACCAGAGTGTGAGAATAAAACAGTGACCATGGTAAGAGAGGTCAGACACTGCTACAAGACAACATATTTTGTTTAACATTTACTGGTAGTATGAGTTGAGGGCCAAATATAAGTTGAGCAAAGGTTGAGAAAGGATTGTATATTCTATTTTCATTTACATTTGGTTTTGGGGGGATTTGGATTTTGTTTTTTTCTTCCATGTACACATTTTGAAAGCTCCTTATTGCTGGCTTTCACATCTGGCCCACAGTCTGGACCACAGCAGTCAGCCTAGTCAAGATGTTGTAGGAAATATATTGGCCTAAAGAATATGACTACGCAACATAGGCTAACTGAATTACCTGATGCTTTTACGTTAATGTTCTGATAATAATATTATATCAGGATTAAATCACCAATAATCTATGAACAGTATCAATTCTAGAGGCTGACTGGTGGCTTGCTTTTTTCAATACTTTTAAAAAATGGACAATTACACTGCTAATTTTAGATATTATAAATGAATGCTTTTATTTACATTTTACTTAACAGGAGTTCACTGTGATTTAAGGTAAATGGTAAAACAAGGTATTCCAAGAGTGGTGACTCTGAAATCTTTATAATACTTCCACATCCAGACCTCATAAAATTAGCAGATATAGATAGTATATTTTGCAGATAGCTAGAAAATATTGACAAACTCTTGTCTCTCTAGCCTGAAGATTTTATATGCTTGAAAGTCTGTTTGCATTACCCAGTTTTAATATTTGATTTAATAAAAAATTTTACTTTTATCTGCAAACCTGGATCAACCAGCACTCTTTGACAATGAAAGCAAACAAGACATTGCACCATTTCCACTGGCTCTCCGGGAAAGGTCCCAGAGAACCCAAAAGAATGCACTGTGCCCCATCTGTGTGAAATGGATTCACCACTTAGGACTCAGAAGAAGTCTATTCAGTGGCTCATGATTAGAGGCAGGAAGGCAAAGAGAGGATGACTGAATCTAGAAGTTTTCTTTGAACAGCAAAAGTGGGACATAGCTGCTACTACATTTTTCAGGTTGCAGAGTCCACAAGAAGTGGACAGCAGTTTAGTTTCACACCAAGTGAATACTGATTTAAGGTGTGTAAAGAAACATTCAGGAAGTCAGGCAGAACATGTGAATAGAAAAAGACTCAAAATGTGTGTTTCAACTTAAACAAGAAGTTAATGTATTCTTCATGAGACAAACCACAAGTTTTGACAAAATATCTTTCTCAGACTGCCTTTCAAGGCAACACTCATTCTGGTTACATGAAATTGCTCCTAAGTGAATGCCCAGATGTATGTTTATCATTTTAATTTAAAACCAGACTTCCTTGAAAATGAAAAGATAGTTTTACAGTTAGCTATTTCTTCTGACCAAACATTGGTAGTAAAGTTTTAAATAAGTTTTATAGGAAAAAAAAGATAAAAATTTGCTCAAAAATTTTGATTGCAATGCTTTTACTTTTGAAAGGTACATTTGAATTTTCTGCAAACTATCATTTTTATAAAGGCTTTACAAAACTTAATTGAAACTTTCTAGGGAAGGTGATTAGCTGGCAAAGCAACTGTGTTAGGCATCCACAAAATGCAAAGACTACAGACAACAACCTGTCAGATAACTATCTTGGTCCAACACAATTCTGGTCAGGACTTTGCTGGAGAGCAGACATCTGAAATGTCCGGCCAAAAGGCACATTATTCTGCTTTAGAGGTGCTGCAGTGGAAACTTTGAACTTTAGTTTCTGTTTACAGCAAGGATTGTACACAAACAGCTGGCATACATGTGAGTTTCTCTCCAGAGAATGGATCTCAGATGCACAGGGCTGCTCAGAGAATCTCCTCTTATCGCAGACAACCAGAACTAAAACCTTGAAGTACTTTTTGCTCTGCAGCCCACTTTTCAGGGCTAAGTACCAAGTTTTCTCCCTACACATTCAAGAAATACTCTGAAATTACTTTCAATAATAGAGAAAATAATGATTCTTTTAAAGATACCTTGATATTTCTTTAATTATTAGATTGTTCTCCATTACTGCAGTGATGTCATAACTAGATTTGTACTTAGCAAGCCAGTCCAAACTTCTTAAAAATTCTGTATTCTTTAATATTCTACTGATGTCTCCACACCGTTTTAGTACAAAGCATGTATTTTCCAGTCATATTTATTAAAAGAAATCCATCTATGGACCTGAAATCATGCAAAGGAGGTTCTTTTGGAGACTAATTTTTTTTTGTTAAATTTATAAGTCAAACCCATTGAAAGGAATACATCTAGTACTATATTAGGATGAGAATGGGACACCTGAACTATTTCATATTTTTTTATGTTGAACTTGACAGGGTTCATGGCTGCTATACTAGAAAAGTAGATCTCACCTGTTCCACAGGTTATTCAGAGAGCAAACAAATTTTTATTTTTTTATGTTCATTATAATGAGGCCATCTTCTTTTACATGTTTCTTGTACCTGGTTTAAAATTTTCAGAAGAAAAGGCTGAGAAGACATGTCAAATGAAACCGAGGTGTTTCCTGTGGAGTCTACAGATGGAGAGAGATTTATGAAAAGTCTGCTATATGTCTTCATACATCACATTGTTATGATGTCTTTCAGCAACAGTACCAAAGAGGCAAATTTCATCCTATTTCCAATGTATTCAAAGGCCCAGTTAAATATATTTGGTCTGATGAAAGTGTAATATGTGCAAGGAATATTCTCTGGAGTATGGCGTGCAGACAATTACCAAAGGAAAATCTAGCCATACCCAGTTTGCCTCAGGGATGACGATTCTTACATATATGCTGAGAAAACATTGTTTCCAAGATACTTAAACATGGATTGAGATAATTCCATGTTATTTTTACAAAGCTAATTTTTAAGGTTAAAACACAATTTTAAAACAAAAGAATTCTCTTTGTGTTGAGTTTCCTAAAAGGAATACAAATTCTGAATAGCAGTATACGTGGGTGGGACATCCATGCTTAATTGAAAGCTGTATGAAACTAATGACACCCATGTGACTAATCTTCAGTAAAGGAAATGAACACCGTAAAATAATTCAGCAAACCTGTAGAGACGCAGGGTGCCCCTTTATTGAATGTAAAGATTACATTCCTTGGCACTAGACTTAAAGGAGTGGTTATTTAATTCCTATGTATTTTATCCTTCTGGGAGATAAATAGACAACTACAGCATGCAAGAATAATAAATCTATTGGTGAAAATAAATCTGATGTTTTAAAGCAGTTATCGTTCATTATTGGTTTGAGCAAAAGTCTGAAGGTCCTACATCTAGTGGACTTCTGCCAAATAACACCAATTGTGAAACTTTACCCCTGTGGCTTCCAGGCTATTCTCTTTTATGTTTCTATAATAAACTGCAACCACCTCAAGACAGAGACTCCAGTGCACATCCTCAGGAGATGACAATCACAGACAATCATAGCTGGGTATTAATCCTTCCTCTGTGTACTTTGTTCATCTGTTCTTATACACCTACCAAGTGACTGAACTTTAGCAAGAGCCAACACTTCACAACATCAGCTAGTAAAATTGTCAGATTTCTTTCAAAGTTATTGCAGCTATAAAGATTTCCTGGAGTGGCACATATTTTTAAAATCCTTTGGGTGAGATCTAAATATGTCTAATGGAACAGTTCAGTACAAGAGAGCACTCCCAAGCAAAGCACAGTGCTGGGAGGGTGTATGTACATACTTGGTACAGCTTCAGCTCCCCTCCTTGTTATGCCTCGGGTTCTTCAGAGCACATCTCTTGGTAATAACAGGAGAATCTAGTGTGACAAGTATCACTTTATAAATTTAATTGTGTCACTTCCTCAACAGAAGCACATTATCCAACTGAGTATATAGGATCTGTAGGGTAGATTCAGTACTGTAATACTAAATTCAGTGGTGATCAAGTCCTTTAGACTGAAAGAGAAATCTATGTCTACACATTTCTTCTCTTTTCCTGAAAGTCCATTTCCTATATGAATGTTACCATGTGATGTAATTATTTAGCATGTAATTATATCTTTTGGTTTTTACGCATTTTAATTGATATTTAGGTATGTTTCAGAGCAATATTGTGAATTAAAACAATTTCCTGTAATTGGTATGACTTGTACTTAAAGTTTGGTACAGTGTATCTTTTAAGCTTGTACTGATGGGAAACAAAACTTAGAAAAATCTGAAACCACTGGAAATCATGCGAAATAAGAAGAATGGGGAACTGTTGAATTGGTTGAGATTGAATGAAGCTTTACTCACCCCTTGGACTAAACATTTTTTTCCTGTTTTTTCATCTGTACTTATTTCTGGGACACCAGAAGATGAAAACATCAGAAACCTCTTTTCATTACAACATGAGCTGTTTTTCATTTCCTTACGAAAGCATAACCTGGAAAGAGCAGCTCACTGCCTAAAGCAATATTTTGAGTCAAAGAAATTAATTCAGAGAAAAAAACTGTTTCTCATGATAAATGCAGCCTCTAAGGACACAAATCTTTGCTGCAAGCACCTGAAAATCTGTTTAAGTGCAATGGGACAGTCACTCCCTGGTGGTGAAGCAGAGGTAGCACACTCAGCAGGCATTGAGTATTCCTTTGCTGGACCTACTTGACACACTTTTATCGAGGAGGGGTTTAATCACAGTGTATATGACTCCTGGAAGTATCTCTTGGGATTACAGTGTCTGATTTTTCCACCAATGATTTTTAAAATTTGCCTTCTGACTTTGAGTTGCTTGTGTATATCCATTTCTATTTTGCAAAATAGAAGCTGAAGTGAATAACTAAAGATAAAAAATGTCTTCACCTCAATATTTTTACTAGCCATCTGCTAGAGGTATATGTTAGGATTTTGGGATGATGTTTTATTCTAATCAAATTTCAAGCACTGTTCCTGGTTTTGTTTTGTTTCTTTGAAAATGTGTGTCCAAGTGGAAGTCATAAACAAAGAACATTCTCATTGGTTACCACAAAATTATCACAAGTATATGTCCTGTTCTAATTGCAAGGGAAACAGTCGTGATCTCAGGTTTTTCATGTGGTAACTGTTGGCAAATGGAAATGTTTAATGTTAACCATAGTATATTTATTTCAAGTCACTTGCTTAAGGATAATGTGTTCTGTGCAGATAAGTTTTGAAGTGAAGTTCCAGCTACAAGCTGTTTTAGTATATAATTTAAATGTATTTTCAGTAAATACTATTTTTGCCTTGCAAACAGATGCAATGTTTATCCTTCCTGCGTTAAAATCCTACTTTTTGTTTGTTTTTTTAATTACTTGGCTAATGCTGCAAAATCTAACACACAAGGAAGAGACATTTTCTATGTTTAAATAGCATATAGGAGTCAAATTCCTCAGAAAAATCCAGATCTTCCCTGAATTTATGCTCTTGCTTTTTCAAACATGTGATATAACATTTTGTTAAAATAATTAATTGTTCAGGGGGTTGAGGGCTCTGGGATATATTATTCTTTTGAATATGCCAAGTTATTCACTTGTAAAAGGGAGAGCTACTCAATAAGTTCAGGTCTTTGAAAAGTTTGAGCAATTGCTGCATGATGTAATCTGTATCTAAACTACAATCTGCATGTTATATTGGAAGGAAAAATTCAATTTACTTACTATTTTGAAAAAAACAGTGCACTAAAAATGCTAACAAAAATTCATTATAGATGCACATTGAAATATCTGGCGGATATAGCAAATTGAGTGTCAATTACTTGAATGCAGAGTACCTATAAAATTTTTGTTGCATATTCATCCAAGTCATTCTGTGGAAATAGAGATGCACGACATGGAGCTGATTACTGCCGTTCACCAAGAAACAATGTTAAGATGGTCAAAGCACTTAAAATCTCCACCAACTTTCTGGTAAGACTCCCCTTGACTTCAGTGGGATGAAAATTTCTCCCTACCTCTATCTATAATCTACAAGTAGTGTCTTTAGAACGGCTCCAAAATAAAACCAGCAAGCTAAAAGCTGCAGCCCCAAACCATGGGCAGAATGAGGCATGAAGAATATTGTGTGTTTTACAAATAAACCTGGAGGAGAAGTTTATGAACACAGAATTAGTTTTTCTAGATTCACTTTTAGGCAATGTATTGAGGTCAAGACCAATTCATTTTCAAAAACTAACCACCAGATCTTTGTTCCCACTGATAAAGACATTCACACTTATCTCTGTATAAGGGCGAACCTACTTGTAGATTCTTTTCCTGATGTGGTCTGCTGGAATATTGGTTTATATTTATTTAGAGGAAAGAGTGCTTGATGCTGAATCACGCAAAATTTCCCTTAGCAACATAATGTCCAATGGAAGTCTTTCACCTATATCCCCATGTATCTCCATTAGAGCTGTCAACTTCTTGTCACCATTTCATGCGGGCCCAGGGAGCAGAGTGAAATGTTGCTGATACAGACACAACTGATCTCCATAGGTGCAAAGCAGCTGCTGTGAAAAGCTGAGCTTTACTTTCCATTAGCTTCTCAGGAGGAAGTGGGGGATATGCAAAGCATTCACTGCACACTGAGGCTGATCCCTAACTTCTCCTTAACCTTTCATTTTCCTAACAGTCTTTCAGCAGAGGTGAAAACACACTGAGAGACAGAGTCTAATAATCACATAAAGTTACATGGAATTTCCTCTTGGACAACCACAAGGTTATATCATCCAGGGACCTAACTGTATTTATGGAATATAGGCAACCTATATCTCCTTTCCTTCAGGCTTTAAAAACAAACAGTCTTACTTCAAAATACACAACTGCCACACTGTGCCTCGCACCATTTGGAGACACCTTACCTTGCAGTGTCTGCAGCCAAAGACGTTCGTGATGAGGAAGGGAGCCTTCATTTTCCCCTAATGCACCCTCTCAGGCACTGTCACCTACAGAGCACAGAAGAATTCTGTAAGTTTGAAGTGTTGAGTACTGGATTGTGAGACTTTTGGCAATATACAGTGGTGGACTGTATATTATTTCACAAATTTATTTCATAGAAAATTACAAACTACATAAAGCTTTTCATTAATAACTCATACTCTTTTTAAAGATAAATGGAAGGTATCTGAATTAATTCTGGTACAAGCCAGAAATTACCAGTCAAGACATATGAAATATACAATTTCTGTGGAAAAAAAAAAAGAGGATTCTATAAGTCTTCCTTTTCTGGAGGTGAAATGTCTCTAGGAGACTGTTTACTCCATTTTTTTTCAGGAGTCAGGAGGTTAAGAGATCATACCAGGACAATTTTGCTAGCATCTGTGAGTGGGAAACTAAAATAGGCCTAACTTTATGAATATGCAATCCAAACAGTCTGAGTTTGAAATATCAGACATAAATAGTGGACAACTAGAAACCAAGCTAAAGTTGATTATTATTCCAAAATCATATTTGATTACTCACTTCATGAGAATTACAAACTGTTCTCTGACAATATAAAAATGGTTACTGCTAAAGTGCATCTATGAGTTACTTAAATCATGACAGTAAACAGTTTGGAAAAACCCCCCACTATTACTCCAGGTTTCAAAGAGGTGCAATATAAGGGGTGGTTTTAAATTTACATATTCATCATTTCATCTGAATCCTCTTCTGGAGGAAGTTCCTACTATTAAACATCATAAATGCTTCCAATAACAATAAGAAAAATATCTGTGTCCATTAGGAAATAGGGGATAATTACCTTGCAGTTTAATGGGCTGGTAAACAGTTGAAATACACAATGCTAATATTTTGTCCCCAAAATAGATGCCTACCTACAATGGTTAAAGTCTATTTACAGTTCTTAGAATAATTCCAATGCATTCAATGATGCAGCATTTCACAATGCCTTGGATGCAACGTCTAAAGCTACCAGTACAACTGCAGCAATGAACTTGGGCTTTTTTCTTTCTTGATGTTTACAGAAAACAATGTCCTCATAATTCAGGGACACAAATCAAAACCAAAGACTAAATTCAGGCTGCAGTTTTAGCACCACCCTGACCACTATGTGGTTTTTTCAAAACCTTTAACTCACAGGAGGCCACATTATCCTTGGGAAGATTTAGTGTCCAAGAGGTAAGCAAGAATTTCTGACATTCATTGAAAACTATGCGGACTTTTCCAAAACCAAACACCACCACTTGGTATTCTTAAGCCAAAATAGTAAACCTGAAATATCATTACAGACCTAGGAATGATGAATAATGTGCCTTCAACTCCTATGGCAATGGGGAAGCTGCATCTACATTACCTACTCCTTCCAATAACAGGGTGGGAAGGTGCAGCAGCAGAAGTGTTTTACTGGTTTTCCTAGGAGCATTCTCTCACTACAATTACACTGTATTTTCTCCTGCTGGCCACCTCCAACTGACTTTCTATCAAGCCATGAATCATGGAGTTTTAATCCAGGTTTGAAACAGAACTTGCAAGGAATTTGAATCAGTATAGCTTTACTGTTTTCCCCTTTCTATACAGGTATATGCCTTTTTCTGTATGCATAACTTACTTCTTTTTTCTAAGTATTTTAACTGAGGGAGCACACAGGAAGATACATTCCATGTCCTGAATTGTTTACAGTAAACCTGTATGTAAGTTGCAAGGAGTTCGCACGCAATGAATCATAAAGGAAAGAAGTGAGGTGGAGCATAAGAATATACTCAAAGTATAAAACATCCCTTCACTGCTCACAATGGTCCTTGGCTTCTCTTAAGATCCTAATAATCATATTTCCATAGCATTCTGCCCATTTTGGCTGCTCTCTCTTCCCCATCCTCTTTTTTCTATGATTTTGTGCAAAACAAAGTTATTAGTTTGATTCATATTTTGACCATAAATTAACTAAATGTTATTGCTTGACAGAAAGAGTAAATCAAAAGGAAACAAATTATTTTTGTTTTCTCCTTCATTATTGTGTTATCCTCCATTATTGTTTTATCCTTCTTCACAAAGACATTCCAAAATACTATTTAGGGGCAGTATCTTAAAGACAATAAGAGATTAAGTAGGTGGAGTCACAGTGCCACTATAACATTCTTTGTGCTTGCATACAGTGGGGACAGTGTCCGATATCTTGAAAAACAGCCACTGTGATACGGAGGACAAGTAAATTCAGCAATATACGCTACTTTGCCATTTCTTGATATTTCTGCACTTCCAGTCTTTAAATCCTGGAGCTGAACATTCACCTATAAAAGAGGTTTCTTTGTTCTCTGTCTATAAAAACAAATAAAATGCACTGAAAACATATGGCTAATCTATTCAGTATGTTTTGAAAAGTATTCTTGTTTTAGTTCCTGAGTCATGGTTAGAGAGGTGTCCTTTCAGCCTAAACCTTCCCCTCCAACCAGATGTGCAAACATGCCTCTTAGAAAAGAAAATTGCTGGAATGGAAAGGGAGAAGTTTAAAACCAATTAGTTTTCAGTATCTCATCTCTTCCCCTGCAATGTCATACATTTGGGCATGTATTTGTGTATACAGTCTGTATTTAGTAAACCTCCATCCTCCCACTTTACTGAAACTCCCTTTTAACCAAAGTTTCCAGAACAAATCACTTCCTAAATTGTTTATAATTTGTCCAAACTTCTTTGCAGTTCCTGCAATAACTTTAAAATTTATGGTGATTTTTGAGCACATACATAATACTTTCATATTAATACACAGACTTTTTTTTTCCAACCTTTTTCAGGGCAAGAAGCAACTTAGGATCTTACCTTTTGAGCTGCATGAACAATGTTGAGCAATATATTCTTTTTTCTATTATGTTTTTAATATAAATATCTCAGAATTATTTAGTGATTTTTTTATCCACAAAACCAAAGTGAAATGGAAGACTAAAATAGTCACTGCCCACAGTCAATGTTTCTGATTTATAATAAACTTAATAATTTTGCTTCATCTGTGCTTTAAGTGCATTTTACCCTGCAAAATAATCCATTACTTGTAACATGAATATATAGAATAAGGATAATAAGAAAACATGCTGCATCTCCATTTTGTAACAACTTAAGCCTGTCTGTAATATGGGAATGGACTCAACTCATTTAGGTGCTTCAATTCTCTTTTTTTTCCAGTATTGCCTTGAAGTTGCTATAATAAATATAGAAATTAAATAAATGCTGTATAAAGGAAGACTTTGGTATTAAAACAAAGAGAATAAGGATTAGAAGTCAATGGGAATTTGGCCACTGGAATGGAAGCTCCTATCCTCTAGGAAGGATAGTTTCAGTGATGACAAAATAAGGCTATTTTATAGATTTCAAGTAACTAATTTTCAAAGTCAATATATTTTAAGTATAATCTAAATGCATTATAAAAGTCCCTTTTTTCAGGGTTCCTTGAAGCTAAACCAGTATCATTGAAGCAGAGGCAAACTCTGGAGTGGATTTAGCAAGGGAATTGTGCAGAAACTAAAAGGTAGTTCACTGAAACCTTTAATTCTTTTCCTGTCCTTCTATCTGAGCAACATCAACAATGGATGAGTTCAAAATAGATCTTTTCTGTCTGCATGTCCCACCTCCCCAAACACTGAAGTCAAACAGCACCTTTAGACTGCACAAGGCCTTCCGATTTGGCCTGCCTTTGACCACTAGTCTCTGACCTCCCCTGAAACAAGAAACAAGGATGCAAATCAGTTCCAGCAAGATATTATCCTTTCTGCATTATTGTCATCTGAAGCGAGAGGAGAGCTTGACTTAGCTCATGTATCATTAAAAACTTTTATTATTTCCATGCTTTGTCAACTTTCAACTGTGCTGTTGAAGGTAGAGGCTCTACATTCCTCTAAGAAACATCAAGCAATAACCCAAAAACCTCAAAATTCATAGGGCAACCTTAAAAATCTAGAAAATCTACTACATAAATCACAAACCCAGGACATGGAGATCCAGTAAAATCCAAGTGCTGCAAATTTATTGCAAGGCTGATAAAGGACTGTTCACAGATGCCATTTCTGTGCTGTACCTTCCCCTGATTTCAGTGAGACTATCTCATGAGAGCAAGCAGATTTCACAGGATTCTCTAATTAGTGATTTTTTAAATTATTATAATTTATAACTTTATATAATCATTATAAGTTCTAACATTTTTAATCCTCCAAAAGCATTTTATCAGCTGTAGCAGAATTACTGAAGCAAAGCAGATGTCCATATACAAAGCTTTATAAAACAAGGTTTATATGAAAAAGCAGTTACCTCAGCAGTTTAAACCGTGTCTGTGCAACACATCAGCCTCAGTTGTCATTTTGACAAAAGTCCAAACTATATGTTACCATTAATGTATGATACATAAAATCACCCAAGAGTAAGCAGAGATGCACCAATTATTGGTATATGAATCCCAATATAACCAGTTAGATGGTGCCTGGGCCAGTTCTGACCCTCGCTGCTGGGCCAAAGGCAGCACTGTGGTGTTTTACCCCAGAGATACCTTGGCTGCTGGAGAGTGCAGCGGGGCACAGACGCAAGTCCAGGCTTGTCAGGACTCCGTTTACCTCAGGAGAGAGAGCTTCTGGCGATGGTGAAGAGAAGGAAGGAGTGGATTCTGCTGGAGGGTTATATCCAGATGTTTATTCCATGGGTACAGAGGTCTGAGCCGGGGCAATTCCTCCAACAGAATAGAGGCCCCATGGTCTCATTAACCTTTTAAGCTCAGGGCAGGGGAAGGGGAGGGGACAGGTGAGCCACCAACCAGGTGAAGGGGCAGGGTCTCAAGGGACTAGGGACACCTATACGGGCCAATGTCCCCCAGGCCTGAGGGACCAATCACACGACGCCTTGCTGGTATGTTAGCCTGATTGACAGGGCACACTCAGCGAGGGGTGAGGGGGAAGGGAGAAGGGATAGGCACACCTGGGAAGGGACCGGAAGTTTAAAACAGGACATTGCAACACACCGCAACAACCAATAATGCAAATGGCAGGATCATTTATTAGCTGGAAACAGGTACATCCTTTCAGCAAGATTGCATTTCCAGGCATGAAAATTGGGCACCATGTTTAGCTGGTGTTTTGAAGTATCTATTCCTATGGCCTCTTTTTGGACTAGTCCAGCACTAAAATCCACAGACATTCTCTGCTAGAGGGAAATAATAGAGACAACAGTCCCTTCTCGTGAGGAGCTTCAGGACAGTGTACAGGGAAAATCCCTCACTATTTGAAAGAAACCTCTTAATAAAATAATAATTTTCAATTTCTATTTTAAATTATTTTGCATCATTCATTTGTACTTTTGCTATGTTCTGTATGTACCTTATTAAAATTTGTTAGATAAAATTATGCATATTTAAAAAAAAACAAAACTGTCATGACTGGTAAAATGCCCAAAGTAAATAGTTTTCCTATATTAGCTACTTTAACAAGGTCTTCTCCCTACAGATCTAGATTAATTTTTATCAATAGAGACTCATGGTGACAGCAACAATTTGGTTACTTGTCTCAAAACAAAGGTTACAGGATTTATTTACAGAAATTATCATCTAATTAAACTAATGAATGCATTTCTCTATTTCATCATGGAACACAACACACCTTGTAAAGTTTCTCTGGTGATCAGGCTATCTTTTTTGAAAATGGTTAACATTTTTGCATGCAGAAGAGAAATGAGTGTAAATTGCTAGGAGGATTCTAGAAAGAAGTATTACTTCTGTTTTGCTGATCTAAATTTTAATACTCATGCAAATCACCTGTATAGGAATGGCATGACTAGAAGGAAAAATATCACCAACAATCTCAGGGCAATCTTCATTGTCACAGACTATCTTAATTAACGATGCAGAACTGAGAGATGCCAGCCTCAAATACCTGAAGCACATAGCCTCACCTTGAATATTGTCTGCAGTTTTGGTCACAACAATATAAGAAAGATATTAAACTATTATGGAGAATCCAAAGAAGGGACACAATGATGGTGAAGGTCCTTGAGGAGAAGTTGTGTGAGGAGTGGCTGGGGTCATTTGGCCTGTTCATCCTGGAGGAGATTGAGGGGAGGCCTCATCACAGTCTACAGCTTCCTCATGAGGAGAAGAGGAGGGGCAGACACTGATCCCTTCACTGTGGCAACCAGAGACAGGACCCAAGGGAATGGCCTGAAGTTTTGATGGTGTGGTTTAGGATGGATAGTAGGAAAAGGTTCTTCACTCAGAGGGTTGCTGGGCACTGGAATGGGCTCCACAGGGAAGTGGCCACAGCACCAGTCTGACAGAGTTCAAGAAGTGTTTGGACAATGTTAAGGCCCATGGTGTGACTTGGGCTATCCTGTGAGTTGGACTCAATTGTCCTTATGGGTGTCTTCCATCAGCATACTCTGTGATTTATCTTCAGTGATTGGAAGGCAATACTTTTTCCAAAACAGAATCATGAGACTCAATACTCATATAATTTCATAACCAAAACACTAACTCAACTATTTCCTGCAGTATATATTGAGATCATTTATACTACTACAGACCACTCAAATACTTGAGAAGTCGGGCACAAGCAGCATTAACTGATTCAGGGCAATTTGATCTGCCTGTGACCACAGCATCACTGACACGCTCCTCACAGCCAAAGGCAGCAGGCAATCCACCTGCACAATCCTCAACATAATGAACAGGAGGAACCCACAGCTCAAGAATTAATGAAACTAAATACAATATCTGTACAAAATGTTCTTACACATAAAACAGGCAGATATGGGTCCCTGTTGAAGTCAGTGACTCATCTGGATTTCTAATTTGCTGTGAAATATTCTTGGATAATATCACATACTCAGAAAATAAATGATAGATGAGAGCACATGTACTTCTCTGTAAATATGAATCAGGAAATCAGGACATAGTTGAGGATTTTTTTGGCTAGCAAATCCAAGTTGAAAGAGAAGGAAAGACGACCGTCATGGTTCTTTCCTAGGTTAAATAATAATTAAATAAATAAATAATTTGCTAGTATTAGGAAAAAGCAATTCTCTGGTTATTGTCATACAGGGGTTGTGTTATCTTCACACATTCCCGAGAATATCAGACTCCATTCATGTTCTGCATTTTTCATGGAGAGGGATGGGTGACTTCATAAAATCTCAGCCTTATTTCTTGAGTTCTTCAATTCTCATTGCACAGCACTGCAAAAAGGTCACCACAAATGAAATAAAGGACTCAAGTCACGCACCAGTCAAATTTGTCTTACTAGCTGGCAGAATCCATATCCCCAAGCTGAATCCCTGCATGGAGCTGTGGAAGAAATGAGTGCCTCCAGGTGGCATGGGGAAGCCATTGTGCTGGGAAGGGTCACTGTGAGATGACCAGTCCCTCTGCAAAAGAACTGAAGTCCCTGACCCAAGTACCCTGAATGTATTCCAGCCCTGACAGAACCAACAGTGCTCCGTAGCAGATGCAGCCACTGGAAATGCTGTACTGGTGCAAACTTAACTGTTGGGGAAATTTATGCTCCTATGATTCTAAGCAGCAGCTGCTTGATAGTTTTGTGACTAAAAGAGGTACCTTAATGCTAAATTTAGACTCATACATGTCCTTGTGAGTCCAGCTCCTGATGGTTAAACTTTCAGCCTTTTGGTCATCAAATAATGTAGTTTATCAGTGGAACTAGTGGAATTCTGCAGCTAGTGAATTATATATTAAATGTAAATTCAATTAAACCAAAGCTCCTTTATACCTAACAAGACGTAGCTGAGTTCTTGAATAATTGGAGGAAGTGGACATTTAAACTAATAATTCTCCCAGTCAATGGGACCATGTGTGTATTTCGTTTCACACAATCTACTTTGGTTTCCAAGAAAAGACAAACAACATGCTAAGAAGTCTCTCAATTAGGTTAGTGATAGAGAAAGCAGCCCCAGTGCATTGCTGTAAGCAGCAATGTGTGAATTTTCTATTCAACACAGCAACAGTGGGCTATTTATTCAACTTATGTGCATAATTAGTAGTAAAATTACAGGGATTTTTTTCTTTTAGCATACAGTAGTTATTCTTTATGGGTCTGGATTCTGAACAAAAATATTTCCTTTAGACTTTGAGTAATGCTTTCTTCAGGTGAGCTCTGGCAAATGCTGTTAAAAATATAAATCTGGAAACCCAGGAAGCATAGAAAACGGAAGGAAATTACTTCAGCTTGGCATGAGGTACAATATTACTTTCTTTAAATAAAATGTATCCTCTGTCCTTAGGAACCCCTTACAGGTTAATTTGACATTTAATTATACTCTGTCACTTGGCCTTGGCTTCCAGAAACACATCAGGCAGCTGATTTTACAGTATCTGGAGTTACAAAGGCCTTATGTTTACATACACTGTTTGTGACTTCTTTCTGAATGTCTGGTTGATTGGCACCTTTCTGATTTATTAATAAATTATTTTTTTTTAAATTTCCTAAATAAAAATAGAACATAGTGGCATGTGCACTATTAACAAGACTGTAGGTAAATTTAGAGGGCATCATACACTTGTCATCAAAACTGCAATTTTACTGGCTGTATCACCATGTTGGCTATTTTTTTTTTTTTTGCAGTCAATGATTCTTATCTAAGCAAGCAGAAAAACCACAATTTTAGAAAAAAGCTGCATGCAAACTGAAGAACTTGAAAGAGATGTATGGTTGATACATGTGACATTCTTAAAAGTGCATTTTAATATATGATAGGAGCCATATAGGTAAAAAGTCTAAAAGGTATTAGCACTGTTAATGCCATCACTATAACTCTACTTTAAACAGAACATACAATTACTGGTTATAGACATTTCAGAGAGGATTCTGAATGGGTATAGATCCTTGTAAAATACTGTTAAATCTCTTTCATAAATTATTTGAACAAAAGACAAAATGTGTCCAGGAAAGTTCAAGAGATAAAGATAATAAGACTAAATAATTGCTAAGTCCAAAGAAAAAAGACGGCTTACATGGAGTAATTTTCATGGTTTTCTCAACATACTTTAAGGGACTTGGATGTTTTAGAACACAGCTACATGGAAGCACACAGCAATAGTAAAGAAGGAATAGCCTCACAGAACAGGGACTGTGACCTGGAGCATACACTGAAATGGTCATTTCAGATAGCGTGACCATGGGGAAAGAGTCAAGTCTTCTCACTGTACCTTAGACATCCAAGCAGGGCCTGATAGAATACAAGATATTCCAGGGATAAGTTGTTAGCAGCTCTCAAGTCAAAGCTGTCCTATTTTTGCAAAAATAATCAAATATGCAGCAATAGAATTACTCTAAAGTTTATTAACTAGGACCCGTCCTGACTTTTTCAAGTGGATAACTGAGATGGATTTTCATGCTCTGGTATCTCAGAGCTCATGCACTGTGAAAGGCTATGGACAATTCATGCGACACTGTGTAATCTTAAAAGAATCTATTTTACAGACCTCTCCTTTACTTGCAATACATTAACACATCAATTTGATATTAAGCAAAATGGATCTACTACTCTTTAAGAAGATTCAGATGTTAACTTTAAATTAGGATGGAAACAAATTAATTATTCCCATTTTTCTAATTAGAGTCACACTCCCTAGTAATATTTCTCATGCTTAAGTTTCCTAAGAAGAAAAAGTCACCTTTCTCTGAACTCCTCACTTGTCTATGCCAGTAACTAATCAGTCAAAAACACTCAGGTGTAAAGTTGATCTGACAAACCCTATTGAGAATATATATGGTGTAATTTTATGAATCCTCAGTGGAGAACAGATTGTTGGCTAAACCCAAAGGTTTATCAAAACATGGTGATAAATCCCAGATGCAATCTCAGCTTTTCACCCTTTCTATTTTGTTAAGATCTCGAAAACCATTCTTGGGATTTTTGTTGGCTGTTTTCTTTTTACTCTCCATTCCAAAAATTCAAAGTAAATTGGTCTGGCTTCTGGTACCTCAGAGCTCATGCACACTGGCACACTGGCACACTTTCTCTGAACACCTGTAAGCCTGTCTGAAAAACAGAACAACATCTTTGAGGTGGCGTGTTTATATTCACATTTAGCCACTGCAGTGAATACAGCCCCACCTTCAAAGAAACTCCTGAGCACTGTTCACCTGATGAAAGCATCAACTGTTTTTCTTGATTTACATGGAAGCAGACAGTTCATCAACTGAGCTGAAGCTGGAGAAGTAAATGTAATGCACATGCAGATGTTTTCCTAGCTACGTGATGTCAATGTTGCTGCAGCTTTCCTAAGTGTAAGAGTACAAAGACAGCAGTGATAAGGCCTTGCAGAATCTCTCAGCAGCTAAAGGTGAGCAAGCTGTTGAAAATATTTGTATCAGTGCTACTTAGGTCAAAGAATTTAAATTTATGTAACCAAATCTAGGTGATTAATATATAGGATGGTACTATGCACGGCACACAGGACCGCACTATACATGTACTTCACAGAAGCAATAATTAAATATGGCCAAGGGGTAAATGGAGGGCCTGGCACTCACATAATATTCCTTAAGAAATCTACACTTTAAAAAAAAATTTTAGGTTCCTAAGCTTCAAGTAAAATTATACTTATTTATATAATTAAGGCACCTCCTCTAGGAGCAGTCTTTCAAACCTTAAACTTGGATAAGCTCAATTTTTCTGGTTACTGAAAAAAGAGTCCTTCCTGCTCACTTCTTTTTCAGACATTGTTCTTTCCTTGAGTAAAAAGGTTTAAAATAATAGTCTCATGAATATACAAAGATGTGTTCACAGTATGAAAAAATATTTCAACCACAAAATTAAAATAGATAAACTTTAATGAGCAATATGGATAATGTTTCACACTCAATTTTTCAATGTCAAAGCTATTTTCTGCTGTCTTTCACTCAGAATCCTAATTAAAATTACACCCTAACATATTTTCTCAGCTAGAAAGCTCAATAGTAGCTCCCTATTACAGTTGCTTTTCTTGGCTTGTTATCAAATCCTCACCACAGTCATAACAGCTACAGATTAATCAACCTGCTTTGCCTCAGTTCATTAATTTAGCTGCTTTGCTCATATAATCTGTCTGTGTGGAATCTGAGGGTCTTTTATTCCTATTGCAAAAGATCCTGTAATTTGATCCTTAGTTCAGCATACGTTGAGTAGGAGTCTTCACAAGCTCCCTATAAGAGAATGCCTCAATTACCACGTAACTTCTGCTTCTTACACTCTTACAGTCTTTGTGCCACTATGTTTTTCTTTCCTAATGAAAAATATGTCTCATATATTTGGACATTGAAAATACCCACCTTCTTAATTCTTCTCCTTGCATCTATCTAAACACCCTCCTATTTTTCTGTTTCCTAGATTAGCATTATGTTTATCTTAGATTTTTAAATCGATTTTCCCCACCACTGTAATTTATTTATTGATTTAGAAGAAAATGAAGTGAACAAGAAATAAAGTGAAAAAGGCAATGTGAATGGCATTTGTGTATGCTTATGTATATTTAATATTAATCAT